>NC_036854.1:26706529-26747396 GCF_002910315.2 Salvelinus sp. IW2-2015 | reverse complement strand
TGTATTTGTGACATGCGCCGAATACAGACATACCGTGAATCCTTACTTACAAGGCCCTTATGGATTTGATCGCCACACGATATGAATTAAGGTTTAATGGAACTGAAGGATTTATTGTGGATTGTGTTACAATGATATATTGCGTGTGTACTGTTAATGTTGGTTTTGTTTTTACCAGTGTTTTTCCCCAATTCATTAATGAAGTCATGTTTTGTCATCGCCGTTTGAATCCTTCCGAGTCCTGAACACTTAGATGAGCACTTTCATGGAAGGTGCTCCTTATACCATTGAACCTTTAGTCTGACATTACCTTCCCAACCAACTTCCCAGTCATCAAAACGTTTCCATTTCAACATGCTGAGCGAAATGCTACATTGTATCCGGTAGGTATTTCAGTTAGGATTTTTGATGAAAAACGATCTGTTGTTCAGATCTTTACCTGCACATGAATATGCGTTGGAACTTTGTACATGCAGTCAATCAGGAGAAGAGAGCGAAACCCGAAAACTTGGGACACATATACACAATCAAAAGGCACTTTCATGTCTCTGGAAGCACCCAGTCACCCTGTAGGATTATATTCATTACGAAACAAGATGTGACAAAACAACCACAAATATTAAACAAAAGTGCCTGTCTCGCGCTTGAAAATAAGTCTAATTTGTTTCACTGGTATTATTTCATTAGAGAGGAAACTACAGATAATAGGGCAGGTGTCATGTAATGTCAGGTCTGCAGAGACATATGCATTTATACATGTACTAGGTATTCAAACCCACTGCTTATACAGTACAGTGAACATACACTCATTGTAAATTTCACCCGAGACTCTAACAGCAAGTGTCTTCAGTTGGGATTCCCCTAACTTCAGGGAAGAAGTCATCTAGACCTACTGTATACCTAAGACTATTATGTGCTCAATCACAAGAGGGACGTCACGCACACTTGCGTGCGAGCACTTACCAAGCTGACTGCAGTTACCAATCTAAATCTCATGTCAATCACTCTAATGGAAAAAGGCTGAAAAACAATAGCAAAAGAGCTATTAAATAGTTAAACAGGCATCCTTTTAGTTAATGAAATCTGTCCTTCGAAGCTGCTCTCATTGCCACGACGAGACAAAAAAACAATTGTCACTTCTTCCTTTGTATAAGCCTCTTTGAAACTCAGACCGGATGACTCGTATTAGGTTGACTGATCAGAGGCCCTAGTATTAATTAATGCCTGAGATTACTAAGAAGAGAAAGGGAGAAAGAGAGAGGGAAAACATCCCCTTTGGGGTGGAGGCGAGAGGGACATTGGACCCTTTACTTGGGACTGGGCCCTCCTGAGCTGTATTAATTGGGGGCTATCCGCTGCTCCTCTGTCTGTCCCTACTGCGACTGCGGTGTATCCCCCAGAGTACAGGGAATTTATCGTGTCTGACTTTCACTATATTGTAGACCATAGGTTGTGCGTTTAAAAGGAAATCAAAAGATGCCATCTTTTTAAATGTCTGAGGATATGAATGCTTGAGTTAGTTTCCCGGACCGCCCCGAGGACTTCACCTTTCAAAGTATAACGAAATGCTCAAATTAAAATCTGCCTTTCAAACACCAGGCTTATTTTTCGATAACACGACCCTCCCTGTTATTCCTCTCTCGCTGGTGTCCCTCTCTGTCTTCTCTTTTCTGGTGCGTGCCGCGCGTGCGCGTCGTCAGAGTTAGTGATGACCATTTTGGGACGTTGGCCAGGCAATGATGCTTCCCTCAGAAGACAGAGGAGGATGGGAGAGCTAGTTAGAGGAGAGGAGGGGGATGAGAGGTCAGCGCCCTGTGATAGCTAGTAGTGAACCAGCAGATGCAGGGGTAAGAGCAGTAATACTGACATGACAGTGAAACCATTAGAGGCTGTAGTGGCAGTCCTCAGCTGACACCACCTCCGCACTAATTATACTGGCTGCTTAGAGCGACATGTTTGAGCGATGCTGATCGCGAAGATCTCATTCTCATTCTACAAGTGTGTCAGTACGATTACGATTTGCTTTTGAACGACAGTCTGCTGTTTGAATTCCGTAGGAGGGTGTAGTGCGCGTGTTAGCGAGAAGACGTTATGCGTTGCATTGAAGGATTGGCGCGTGTGCTTTATGTTTTAGTTATTATGAGCTGAGCTGATGCGAGAATAGCAGCCGCGATACTCTGTAAGTTAACTACGGTGGTGTGGATATAACACGTGCATATCACGTCTCAACAAGTGTTAAAGGCGAAGTTACTGTGTATATTCTAGTATATTTTGCAAATTACTGTGCGCCCATTTTAGGCCTTAAAAGAAAAATACGATTAAAATTCATTATGTTTTCACCTTCATTGCCATTTTGGATGATAAAAGTCTTCGGATCTGTCGAGGCTGCCTGGCTTTAATATATACCACTTACAGACCAGTGAAAGAGATGCTATGCAAACAACTTAACTGCAAAAAAACCCATTGTCCTGCTTTTGTGCTAAGATCCAGGACTGTGTATTCAGCATCTTAAAAGGTTCGCATAGGAACCACATTTATTGCTGTGTGGTTTAGCTTAAGCCCCGATTTGCCTGTTTCCAGTTCAAGCTGGAGGGTGATGAGAGCGTAAAGACAAACTTGTTTCCCATTCATAAGTATTGAGTGATTAATTATTTTATGTCAATCCCCTTTTCAGTTTTGGTTACACGCGGGTTATGTTATATACCTGGTTTGCCGTCGATTTCTATATAAAAGCTGGTCAACTATGACCACAACAGCGCTACAAATCGAAAGACTAGAATTAAGGTTAATTCGCAAGGCAACCACATAAGACATTATGTCAAAATGCGCATGTTAAAATGGCTTCTATAGAACGATGGATGGATAAGATGGAGGTACTCTCTCCGTGCTAAGAGCGAGAAGAGCTGTCTTCCTTCTCTCAGGCGCCAATTCCCAAAAGGATCTCAGTGAAGGACCAACAAGAAGCTCGCAAGCTAGCTATGCCTGCCTGCTGAAGCCCAACATGATTTTATACAAACAGTTTCTTTCAGTCTAAACCAATTAACGTATGATATCCCGGATCTGAAATAGATCCAAGTCAGATGACCACACAGAAAGCTTCCGCCTTTGGGATGTTTTGGTCTTTTGCTCCAAATAGATTGTAGTTTGATAGGATGGCGTGCATGAACAGTGTATGGCCGAACAATGATGTCGGTGTGTTGAGTGGAAATTCATTAATTGCCCATTTATATGAGGGATTGTTGTGAGTGAGAGACGTATGACGAAGTGTGCATGTGATAATCCGCTGGTGGACATTGTCTTACATCCACCCAACGTTATGAAGGATAGAATGTTTCTGATCGTGCGCAATAGTAAAGGCTTTGTCCTCCACTATGAATCACAACAGGCCCACAGTGTGTGAGCGTGCGTTGACGTTATGTGCATGCGCGATAGAGACGTGTATCAGACGTCCAGACGTTGAACACAGTGTTGCGTGAGTGAGGACGAGTGACTTTCATTGCTTGAATCGAAAGTGGTTGTTTGTATTTTTTCAGTTGGATAGATCAAATGTAACATGGTGATTATTGTAAGATTTGTTAAATCATATAGTAGTGTCGAGATTACGTGCGTGCTATAGCCTACTGGTCAATGCTAGAAAGTCGAGTAGAGAGTGATGAAGGCACGAGTGATGAAAGTTGAACAAATGTTAAAAGAAAGATAAGGTAGTAGGGAGTAAGAGCGTAGTGACGCTGTGATGATAAATATGAAGTATAGTTTCATTGCTGTACCTTTGTAGTGTGTTTGAGAGTGTTTGTGAGTTTGTATTGAAAAAAACCCACATGTAACACTCTGAACTTGGGTACCAAGAGAGTGTGCGTGATGCCTCTGAACAAACTATTGCCCTTACAATGTAATCACCTTTCTTAGCTACATTCTGAATGGACGGACTTGTATTTGTCTGTATTTTTTTTTCTAATTTCTCAAAGTGCTCTTTATGTCATTACCAGTATAGTGCTTTGCCAGGCTGTCTTAGAGGTCCTGTCCAGGATGTACGCCATCTTTCACTCATGATCAGCTCTTCACGGTCTTCAGCCCAAATTATGAGTGTGTCGCGTGTGATCTGTCCATCAATGGTTCTAGCTGAATAGTGCGTGAGGAAGTACGTCAAGAGGCGTGTGTGTGTAGAGGTCTAGAGCATCTATTTAGAGACACAAAAATGTTTACTGTGCTCACCCTTCTCAATTGAAATTGTGGTCGATCCCGAGAGAGGTGCCTTATCAGGTAAAACTGATTCTAAAAAGGGTGAAGCTAACTGGTGTGATAAGACTGTCACACACGTGTCAGCCATTATAGGCTGAGGACGCGACTGAGAGTGCCGAACCATCTATCTGATTGCACGGCGATAGCAACGGCTGTCGTGTGCGTAGCAGAGCCATGATCTTGGGAACACTTGGTGCAACCACGTCGCGTTTTGTACTCGAGTACCGTCTGACGTAGTTTTTTGATGGTGGGTGTCCTAAGCTAGGAGGGGAAGAGTTGAGTGCAAGTGGGAGTTGACAGGTTGACAATGAGTGTTACTAAGTATGCAGAAATCTACTAAATGTATTATATCTAACCCTACTGTAGGAATGTTGATATACAGAAAGGGACCTCTGGCATGGAACTCTAATAACGTGCCATGGGGTTTAGTATTATATTGGTGTTTCATACGATGCGAGTTGGGCCTACTCTGCTTTCATATTTATAGACTGGTACAATAGATATAGTTGCACTTTTGGCACAAATTGTAATGAAACTCTACTCTTTAAGATCTCAAAATATGTACCCATGGGATGTGCAACCTCACTCTACAAGGATAAAGTAGTAGATAAATGATAAATTACACTTTCTGCGTTTACAAAATGTCTTGGTAGCCGTATCGTGTCTGCATATTTATGATACAGTCCATATTACTATACACCACCCAAAGTTTCAAACAATATACTAGAATGTGCCAATTGAATAAGAAACATTGACATTTTTACACCCCCAGGACAGGTAGGGTGTGTCTATGTTCTTGTGTTTTGCGGAGTGTGAGTGGTTTAGCGTTAGTCGTGCGCGTGATCGTTTAAACCCACTTGGCTTCCCTGTCCTCCTGACTGGTCCCACAAAAACCTGGTCGCTCACTTAGCAACACCTTGACCCGTTGGCCCCTCCGCCAGCCCAGAAGTGCATGCTCCAGCTTAAGGCTCTTGCTTATGTATTATGTTGAGTCATGTCAAGAGACAGAGGTGACCATCCTGGTCACCAGGCTTGATTAGGGGAGAAAACAGGTGATTAGGGGAAACCTGCCAATGCTCCGCAGGGGATCCACTTCTGAAAAGATGGAGAAGAGAGAGAGTGTGTGTGTGTGTAGTTTTCGTGAGGATGGTGTTTGGGTGTTGGTTTGGGCCGAGTGGGAGGGACGGAGAGGAAGAGGGAGGAGGGACGGATGGGGGAGAGAAGCCGGACTGATGAGAGAGAGGAGTGAGAAGAGGAGGGGCTGGAGAGAGGAGGGAGGACGAGGAGAGAGAGAGGGGGAGAGACAGAGGTGAAGAGACGGAGGGGAGAGGGAGAGAGGAGATGTGGAGGAGAGAGAGGAGATGGAGACGACAGAGAGAGGAAGGGAGAGGGAGAGGAGAGAAGACGGAGAGGAGAGAAGAGGAGAGAGAGGAAGAGAGAGGGAGGAGAGAAGAGGAGAGAAGAGCAGAATGAGAGAGGAGAGGGAAGTGAAGAGTGGGAGAGAGAAGATACGAGAGAGAGAGGAGCAGAGATGAACCGAGAGAGAGAGGAGAGACGAGGGGATGAGAGAGAGAAGAGAGAGAGAGAGAGAGAGAGAGAGAGAGAGAAGAGAGAGAGAGAGAGAGAGAGAGAAAGAGAGGAGAGAGAGAGAGAGGAGATGAGAAGGAGAGAGAGAGTGAGAGAAGAAGAGAGAGAGAGAGAGAGAAGAAAGAAAAAGACAAGAAAAGAAAGAAAGAAATAGAAACAAAGAAAAGAAAGAAAGAAGAAAGAAGAAAGGAAAATAAGAAAGGAAAAGAAAGAGCTAAAAAGTACGTCTTTATCTGTGTTATTCCCTTTCTCTTATTTCTTCACCGTGTGAGGAGCGTATTGACTTGGCGGTAGTACTATTTTATGCAGAGGAATTCAGAACTGTCTGACAGATGCGAACGGGGACGTTAGAAGTGTGTAGACTTTGGATGCTTCTTTAAAGGTTTAGAGCCATCCAGATGGCTCTAAGGTATTTTATTTTATATAGTCCAGTTAAAATTGAATAGTTTGTGTTAGATTATCTTGTTCATAATTGTAACGAATCCTGTACGTCTCTGGAAAGTTATGAACCGTGTGGCTCTTCCCCCTGTGTAATAATATTAAACATGTTACCTTTCAGACTGAGAAACATAAAACAACAAAATGAAACACAGGGGGCATGCTCGTCTACCTCATTGCTCCTCCTTCCATCCCCTCTCCTCCCTCCTTCCATCCCCACTCCCTCCCTCCCTCCCTCCCTCCCTCCCTCCTCCCCCCCCCCCCATCCCTCCCTCCCTCTCCTCCCTCCCTCCCTCCCCTCCCTCCCTCCCTCCCTCCCTCCCTCCTCCCTCCCTCCCTCCTTCATCACCCTCTCCCTCCTATCCTCCCCTTTCCTCTCCTCTCCCTCCTTGCTCCCCCTCTCCCTCCCTCCTGCCACCCCCCTCTCCCTCCTTCCATTCCCCTCTCCCTCCTCCCCTCCCCCTCTCCCTCCTTCTGGCACCTCTTCCTCCTTCCAACCCCCCTCTTTCCTTCCTCCCCTCTCCCACCCTTCCCTCTCCCCTCACTTCATCCCCCTCTCCCTCCCCCTCCCTCCCTCCATCTCCCTCCTACTTCCCTCCAGAATCCAGAGAAACAAACTTTTCAATTTAACTGGACTATAAAATAAAATACTTTGAGCAGCTAGTTGGCTCTAAACCTCTGAAGCATCATATTACAGTTCTACCTATCCCTCCTGCATACGCATGTCTACCAGCCAAGCCAATACCAATTCTTCACACAGGTGAAAAATACGAGAACGGGAGTAACAAAGACTTTTCTATCTCTCTCATTCTCCATTTCTGTAACTCTTCGGGAAGTGGATCCCCTGCAGCGGAGTGCAGGTCTTTCCTCATTGTACCGCTAATTCAAAGTGGTGACGAGGATGCTCAACCCCTTATCTCTTGATTTTGACTTATATAATCCATAAGCAGAGCATAAAGCTTCCAGAGCCCTTGGGGAGGGACCAGGAGGGGCAAGGTAGGGAGGTGATCAGTCAGAAAGGTGTGTTTTAAAGCAAGGAGATAGATAGAGGACTCATCATGGATATCACCTGGTTTAGTATGGACATTGACATTGAGGGCTTACACCATTTTAAAGTAGCCAACTGGGTGGGGTTTCCTATGAGTTGGGAGCAATCAGCTATTGAAGAAGAAAATTATTGACAACTTTAAAATGGCGATAGCTTGAAAGGAGCTACCGATGCTGTCACAGATGCTATAATTGCACAGATACAGATATGAGTCCTATATCTATCTCTAGAGTGTAAAGCTGGATCTCTATGCATAACTCTCACACACTGCCAAAGCACAGTACATAGACACATACTACCTGTACAAGGGGGTGTAATGTCAGTCCTGGTGGTATAATGTCACGTACTACCTATCCTGGGGTTGTAATGTCTGTCCTGGGGGTGTAATTCCACATACTACCTGTCCTGGGGGTATAATGTCTGTCCTGGGGGTGTAATGTCACATACTACCTGTCCTGGGGGTGTAATRTCAGTCTTGAGGGAGTAATGTCAGTCTTGAGGGAGTAATGTCAGTCTTGGGGGGTGTAATGTCAGTCTTGGGGGTATAATGTTAGTCCTGGGGTGTAATCTCTGTCCTGTGGGTATAATGTCTGTCCTGGGGGTGTAATGTCTGTCCTGGGGGTGTAATTTCAGTCCTGGGTGTGTAATGTCTGTCCTGAGAGTGTAATGTCACACACTACCTGTCCTGAGGGTGTACTGTCAATGCTTCTTATTCATTTGAACTTGTCATATATTTTTGCTACTTTGACTGTAGTATAGTGATATAGTGACATTTTATACATACAGTAAATCATTACACTGTAGGTTACAAGACATTACACTGCAGGTGTACACTTCATGTGGTATATTTGGGATTTAAAGAGTGGTATATCTATTATACATTATATAAAAGTGATGCATATAACACATATGCTTGTATAAATTCCATATCAGTAATCCATGCAGCAGTATTAGAGTTGAGGTGCCAGAAGTCTATTTCTTTCTATCACATTCCTACAGTAGGGAGGATTAAATACAGTCAGTCATTTTCTGCATACTTAGTAAACACTGTCTGTCAACCTGCAACTCCCACTTGCTACTCAACCTCCCCATCACAGTGAACCACCACCAAACTTCAAAGACGAGTACCGAGTAGAAACCGATGTGGTTTACACTGTGTTAAGATCATGGCTCTGGGCTACGCACGGAGCAGGTTGCTATGCGCTGCAATGCTAATAGGTTCCACTTCTCAGTGCGGTCCGTTAGCCTGTGCTGACACGTCTTGACACTTCATACACCATATTCCACCCTTTTTAATCATTTCTGATAGGCACTCTCCGGGATACCAACAATTTAATTTGAAAGGGTGAACCACCAAACATTTTTTGTGTCTCTAAATAGAGGTCGGTCTCAACACGTTTTGAGTGCTTCGCTCTAATTGGGAACCACTGACAGAATCTAGGAGGTAAATCAGGATTTGGGCTGAAGAAGTGAAAAAGTGCACATCAAGCCAAGATGGCAGTGAGTCCTGGAAGAGACACTTAACAGACTGGCAAAGACTATACTGTTAGCAAACAGATCAAAGAGATTGAGATATTAAGGGAAAACAAATACAGACAAATACCGCTCCACTCTTCAGTTGTAGCCTGAGAAAGGCCGAGGAAATAGTGAGGACGGTAGCTTTGTTCAGAAGCAAAGACATCTTTGTTTGACCCTATTGTCTCCTGCTATTTCTGGTCTCTCAGGTGAACATTCAAATCAAATCAAATTTTATTGGTCACTTAAAAGTGTTCACTCAGTGTTCCTGTGTTATTTTCAATATGATACAATTATATACAGTATGTAAATACAAGATCAAACTAAAGCTAAAGCATTAAACTATGTTTATTAATCATATCTCAAGGTCTTCACTATTAGTTATCTTAGTATTTTTATTAGCTTTTACAATTTAACCAATAGGCATACTCAGCAGTGTGATCTGGCATTTTATATAATTTGCAAATCTTACAAATCATCCTAACATTTTATCTAACTCGACTAAAAAACAGACACAACTTTGGTACTGACCACAGGGAAAAATAAAGACTCTACCCTCTATGTTTTACATCATATTCAATGTCTCAAATATCTTACAATCCGATAGAGTTTAAGAAATATGATCATACATGTTATGATCAGATACAAAGTACTGTGTGTGATGTATGAGAATAAATGCATTTCTACTGCAGTTCAGACGAGGTTGTGTGATGTAGAGAACTAATGCATTTCTACTGCAGTCAGAACGAGTGATGTCGTGACGTAAGAACTAATGGCATTTCTACTGCAGTCAGAACGAGGTAATGTTGATGTAGGAAAACTAAGCATTCTACTGCCCAGTCAAGAAACCGATGTTTGTGATGTAGAAACGTAATGCGATTTCTACTGCAGTCAAACGATCTGTTGTGTAGAGAACTGAAATGCATTTCACTGCAGTCAGAACGAGTTATGGGTGATGTAGAGAACTAATGCCATTTCTTACTAGTCAGAACGAGTTATGTGTATTAGAGAACTAATGGGCATTTCTACTGCAGTCAGAACGAGGTTTGTTTTGTATGTAGAGAACTAATGCATTTCGACTGCCGTCAGAACGAGGTTGTGTGATGTAGAGAACATTGCATTTCTACTGCAGTCAGAACGCAGGAATGTGTGATGTAGGAACTAATGCATTTCTACTGCAGTCGAAACGATTATGTGTGATGTAGAGAACTATGATTTCTACTGCAGTCAGAACGATTATGTGTTGATGTAGAGAACTAATGCATTTCTACTGCCCATCAGAACCGAGTTATGTGTGATGTAGAGAACTAATGCATTTCTACTGCAGTCAGAACGTTATGTTGTGATGTAAAACTAATGCATTTCTCTGCAGTCAGAACAGGAATGTTGATGGTAGGAACTTTAATGCATTTCTTACCGCAGTCAGAACGAGTTATGTGTGAATGTAGAAACTAATGCATTTCTACTGCAGCAGAACGAGTTCTTCTCTAAGGTTGCCAGTTTCTGTATAGTTCTACAAACATCACTCAATATTAATGGGACAATATAATCCTATACAAACCATGACACCGTAGTTCGGTAACTGTCATGAGATCCTATCAACTAGAATCTATTTGGAAACAAAAGCCCAAAAGCCCAAAAGGCAGGAGCTTTCTGTGTGGTATATGACCGGATCTTTTCAGATCAAGATATCATACGCTATTGGTTTRGTCTAAGAAGAACTGTTTGTATAAAATATGTTGGGCTGTAGCGAGTATACTTAGCTGGGAGCTTATTGTTGTCCTTCACTGAGAACCTGTGGGAATTCGCCTTGAGAGAAGGAAGACTTGTTTTGTCTTTAACATGGAAAGAGTATATATCGTGCCATCTAAATACTTCCATCCATATTCTATAGAATCCCGTTTAACTTATACAATTTGAACATAAAGTCTTGTTTGTTTTTTTTGTATTAAATTAAATTAGAATTGATTTGTCATAGTCGACCAGCTTTTACATTAGAAATCTTGGTCAAGTTAATAACATAAAAACAGCGTGTAACCAAGACTGAAAATGGGGACTGACAATTATAAATTACTCATTATTACTGAATGTGAAAGCGTTTGTATTTAGTATTCCTCCCTCCAGCTTTATCTGGGAACAGTCAAGTCGGGCTAAGCTAAACAACAACATGTGGTCCGCTATGGACTTCAGATGCTGATCATGGTCATGGATCTTAGCGGAACAAGCAGGACATGTTTTTTGCATTTAGTTGTTTTCTGTTATTCACTGTCTGTAAGTGGTATTGTATTAAAGCCAGGCAGCCTCGACAGGCCCTAATACATTACATCATCCAAATGACAACGACGGCCCAACAATATATAATTCAATTAGACTCTTATTTCCTTTAAGCCTCAAATAGGGACAAAGTGTCTGGCAACTATTCAAATATACAAAGTGACTTCCCTTGAACACTGAGAGATGTGCAAACTGTATGTATGCACTATGCCACAAATAGTGAACTTTTTTAAAGTGGTAGAAATGTATTTGGTCAGTCAGTGCATCATACAAACAGATGAAACATAAAGCAGACAGTCCTTCATTAAAGCATTTTTCTCACTTACAATAACATCTGCATTCTCTCCTCGGCCTTCATAGAATATTGCCAAAAGCAAATACATAATGTGCTGAATGGGAGTTGAGAATGAAGTTTAGATTTGCTGCAGTGTGATGTCGCTCTAACCAACGGTAAATGAGATGTGTGTAGGCTGAGGACCCCCCGCAGCCCCAACATCTAATGTGTTTCACAGTAAAGCGTTGTATTACTGCTCTTGTCCTGCCATCTGCTGGTTCACAGGGCCTGCCTCTCATCTCCTCCTTTCCTCTAACTAGCTCTTCCATCCCTCCATCCCTCTTTCTGTGGGAGCATCATCTGCTCTGCACCTCCCAATATGTCATCATGTCTCCTCTGGGAGAGAGAGAGAAAGATAGAGAGAGGGAGAGAGAGATAGAGAAGGAGACAGTGAGAGAGAAATACAGGGAAGGCGATTGTTATCGAAAAATAAGCATGGTGTTTGAAAGGGATTTTAATTGAGGCATTTGTTATATTTGAAAAGGTGAAGCCCCTGGGGCAGTCGCGGGAAACTAACTCAACCAATGTAATATCCTCAGACATTAATAAAGAATGGCATCTTTTGACATTCCCTTTAAAACCACAACCTGATGTTCTAAATATAGAGAAAGACAGACGCGGTTATTCTCTGTACCTCTGGGGGATACGTAGCATTACTGGACAGATAGAGGAGCAGAGGATATGCCTTCTGATTAACAGCCCAGGAGGGCCCTGTCCCCGAAATAAAGGGCCGACGTCCCCTCCGCCCTCCACCCTAAAGGGGATATCACCCCTCTCTCTTTCTCCCTTTCTCTCTCCTCTTAGTAATCAGGCCATTAATAATATTATGGCCCCTAATACGAGTCATCCGGTCTGCGTTTTCAGAGGCTTATACCAAAGAGGAAGTGGATGTTGTTTTTGTCTCATTGCGGCATGAGAGCAGCATAGGAGGACAGGTTTCATTAACTAAAGGATGATGTTAACATCAACTATTTTCTATTGTTTAAAACCCCTATTTCTGTTAGAAGTGATGGGCATGATGGTTTAGACTGGTATCTGCAGTCGGCTTGACAGTAGTTCTGTTATGTAGAGATCCTAACCAGTATTCTGTGACAAAACGTGTGCTTGCAGAACTGTGTGTGCCGTCCATGCTGCGTTTGATTAATATAGGTCTTCAGTTAGTCAAGTTGGTCCTTGACTTGCAATGTTCTAGAAGACTCCTTCCTGAAGTCTCAGAGGATTTACACTCACTGTAGCTTCAGCAGTGAGTTGAAGATCCAGAAAACTGGTAAATGCATATTTCTCTGCAGCCTATGACATTACATGACGCCTGCCATGTATCTGTAAAACTCTCTCTGAAATAATACAGTGAAAGAAATTAGATGTATTTTAAAGCGCTGACAGGCACTTACTGTTAATATTTTGGGTTGTTTTGTCCAGTCTTGTTCTGCAAATGAATATAATCCTCTACGGGAGAAAGGGTGATGCCAGAGACATGAAAGAGCTTGATTGCTTGATAATTGTTGGGCTCAAGTTTTGGTTTTCTGCTCTCTGTTCCCTGATTGGCTGAATGCACACTATCCGAACGCAATTAATGTGCACTGAAAGTAATCTTGAACGAGATGGTTTTGCTTAAAAAAATATTACTTTACAGTCCATAGGATGTGGCATGTTCAGCTCAGCACGATGGAAATGGAAACATTTTGATGGCTGGATGTTGGTTTGGAAAGTAATGTCAGGCTGAGGTTAAATGGTATAAAGAGCACTTACATCTTAAAGGTAGTCATTTAAGATCTTCAGTCATTCTTACTCATATGTTGGGGGACAAAATTACTTAAACACACATGTATTGTTACCCTCCCTTGTGTGGAAGGTACAACCCAGTCTCTCATTAACTATGTACGATATGTAAACACAGTGTTCGTGGCACATCGAACTCTCAATGCCACGGCCCTTTAGAATCCCTTAACTCGATGCTCTCTCTGAGTTATCTAGTATCTCTGAGTTATCTAGTATCCGGAAGGTAACAATGTTACCCGTCCTACACTCACACACTATGTATACACAGTGTACCTAGAGACGTCAGAGTCAACTTAGCAATCCTTACATTGGTAAAACAAATCCAACATGTAAAACTACCTAAAGTGGTGACACATTGCCAAACTAAATCATTCTGTTTCATTAAACGTTTAAATTCATATTGGGTATGATAAAGTCTCCTATCAGTTTCAGCAGTGGGACAATTCAAACATTCATTGGTAATAAATGGTGTGTTTTTCCATTGCTCTATCAAAAGTATGTGAAATGTAGTCTTTGACAGGGTAGAAGATTGCATACCTGCACACTGTGCAACCTCAACAGAGATCCTTTGTTTTTCTCCTTATTCAACTAGAGAACATAATGCCAACCTCAAACGCTCTCGCATCAAACCCACATGAAAATCCCAGTCGCAGTTAGAAAACCTCCATCTTTCTGTTCATACTGGGGACTATCTGCGTTGTGAAACCAACCAATGGGGCATGTTAAGTCACTATGTACGCATTATCAATCTCCAGTCATTCTTGTGAAAATATTTCATCCTCATTCTATACTAGAGATAACAAATAAAAGTTCCTAAAATAAACACACAAAGAAGTGCCAATCATTTGGTATTGAAGGACACAACATGTATTATGGGAGTTGTAATATGGGAGTTGTAATATATGGGAGTTGTAATATGGGAGTTGTAATGTGGGAGGAGTTGTAATGTGGGAGGAGTTGTGATATGGGAGAGTGTTGTAATGTGGGAGGAGTTGTGATATGGGAGAGTGTTGTAATGTGGGAGGAGTTGTGATATGGGAGGGTGTTGTAATGTGGGAGGAGTTGTGATATGGGAGGGNTTGTGATATGGGAGGGTGTTGTAATGTGGGAGGAGTTGTGATATGGGAGGGTGTTGTAATGTGGGAGGAGTTGTGATATGGGAGGGTGTTGTAATATTGAATGAGTTGTGATATGGGAGGGTGTTGTAATGTGGGAGGAGTTGTGATATGGGAGGAGTTGTGATATGGGAGGAGTTGTGAATAAGTCACCAGACTCAGATGTGATCTGTTATTCCGCTGCGCTTCCTCATGGTTGAAATTTCCCCCGGGGCATCTGCCATTTCTCAGTGTCATGGGTTTAAGTCTTTGTAGCCCTCAAGTCTTCTAATTACTGAACATACGTCACTTACCAGAGAAGTTTTGGGTTTGGCGACATAGGAGAGAAGGCCTGCTCTCTGAAGAATACCAAACACATCACCACCACCATCAAATCATTCCCCTGTAACGCTTCATTGAGTTGTGTTCTGTTATGGCGATCATTGTTTTTTTGTTTTTTTTGTGGGGACCGGAAGTTCTGAAGGTCTGTTTCGTGGGAACTTGTCTTTGCACGTTGTGTCATTCTATTTGATGGGATGTCATCACAATATTTTAATAGGACTGTTGATATCATATAAAGAATTGCAAAAAATAAGTGCAAATATGATCTATGAAGTATGTGTACAACAAATTACACAAGAAATCATATAGGGAGACCAGGGAACAAAGTAGCAGTTAGGCTTTTGCTTAATATGACAATAAATTTGTATACAAACAATATGCGGGGTTAATTGTAACAGGCAGCGGTGTMACGTTCCTGACCTTATTTCCCTTGTTTTGTATTTATTTAGTATGGTCAGGGCGTGAGTTGGGGTGGGTTGTCTATGTGTGTTTTCTATGTTGGGATTTTGAGTTCGGCCTGGTATGATTCTCAATCAGAGGCAGCTGTCAATCGTTGTCCCTGATTGAGAATCATACTTAGGCAGCTGGGGTTTCACGTTTGGTTTGTGGGTGTTTGTTGTGTGTTTCGCCACACGGGACTGTTACGGTATGTTCGTTTGGTGTTTTTGTATCGTGTATTGTTTTCGTGTATATTAAATATCATGGAAACTTACCACTCTGCACATTGGTCCTCCGATCCTTCTCGCCTCTCCTCGTCCGATGAGGAGGACGAAATAGACTACCGTTACAAGCGGGGTTAACACTGTCTTCAATGGTAAAAATTAGGCGTAATTGAAAATAATTTTGGTTTAAAGCTGATATGTGGATGAAAATCCAAGAAATTATACAAATATATATACGTATATTTTTATGTAATCTTTTAGGCATGCCATGTCAATAGCTAAAATTAATATATTTTATTTAAGATACTTTTAGCATTCAAAARAAAATTACAACGGTACTTTCTTGGTTGTACTACATTGTGTATCATTATCTGAATGTGTCTAAATCCCATATAAAATACAATACAATTGAACCATGTCACGCGCCGTAGTTTAAAAACTCAGTGGATATGGGTAAAACAATGAAGTCATATCTGAATGCTGACATCTTTATGCACCTTCGCCACTACCCCCCATTTACAAATACGTGTGCAATCTGAGTCTTGTGGGAAAATACAACAGTAATTAAAGCAGCAAGCAGCGTTGCTGGGGTTCTACTGTGTGTCCACTGTGGCACCATCAGGACAAATTGGACACATTGCCCTAGGATGAACTACTTCTGTACTGTTTACCACGCTTGCCAAATATCAGAACTTAAAATCAAACTRATCATGCAATATAATATGCTTTTGATGTATTTTGGACCAATTTTAATGATGTTGACAACTTTAAGCGTCTTCTTCTCCAGAACCGCTGGATCGATCGTCACCAAAATTGGTAAATAGTATCTATGGATGTACATCTTCTAGACTCTATCTGAGACAATATGGCCACGGTGAGCCTATTACCTTGCATTCATGTTTTTTCCTATCCAACAGCACCACAATGTGGACAAACTCTTAGCTTGACTCTTAGCTTGACTTATATCCTTGAGTATGTGTGCCAAATATCATCACTCTGAGTCAAACAGACCATACGCTCGTTATCGTGCCACCGGTTGATATGAAGGTGCTTGCATTTGTTAAGTCTTGACAGTGTTTGCAACATGTGTACCAAGTTGTTACAATATCAATATCTGTGACTGATTTATAGGCATTTATGTGCGAAACCACACCCACGTGACTGTTTATTGGTCAATAACCGCCAGTGGTGGAAAAAGTACACAATTGTCATCCTTGAGGAAAAGTAAAGATACCTTAATAGAAAATGACTCAAGTAAAAGTGAAAGTAACCCAGTAAAATACTATTTGAGTTAAAGTCTAAAAGTATTTGGTTTGAAATAGACTTAAGTATCAAAGCAAATGTAATTGCTAAAATATAAGTATAAATCATTTCAAATTCCTTATGTTAACCAAACCAGATGGCACCATTTTATTGTTTTTTTAAATGTATGGATAGCCAGGGGTTATCTCCAACACTCAGACATAATTTACAAATGAAGCATTTGTGTTTAGTGTGTCCACCAGATTAGAGGCAGTAGGGATGACCAGGGATGCTCTCTTGATAAGTGTGTGAATTAGTACTTTTGGGTGTCAGGGAAAATGTATGGTGTAAAAAGTAAAATATTTTCTTTAGGAATGTAGTGAAGTAAAAGTAAAAGTTGTCAAAAATACAAATAGTAAAGTAAAGTACAGATACCCCAAAAAAACKACTTAAGTAGTACTTTAAAGTATTTTTTACTTAACCTTTGTGTACTGTAGTCTTAACATTCTGTATACTCCCCTTGTCCTAAGGGGAATAAACCCTTAAAATAAAGCAGCTTAATTGAATTTTAAACCCAAATCTATTTTGCATGAAGACTACCGCCTGTCATTCTCTTCACAATGCAGAAAGACCGCATTTAATCAGTGGATATCACCTGTTTTTATGGCAACACACCTGTCATAATTGTTTTCTTTACTAAAGTAGAGGTTTATTATTATTATTGCTAAAGGTACTGCATAGGTATAAACATACATTTTTTAGCAAGAGATAGCACTTGTATAGCCTAAGAGAGTAGCAGAAATGTGCAGAAAGCAGTTTTGAATGCCTTTTATTGAAGGGAAATTAATAACAGTCAAACTTTTTTGGCAACGTAGTGATATATTTTTATATACTGTACAATGAGGAATTCAACAACAAAATACTAGTCTTGTCCCATTTTTAACCATTGCCCCCACCCACAAGGTTTATAAACAACAACGATAAATAAGTATAAAATAAGATAATAGATACAAAACAAAAACGTGAAGAAACATAAATCAATCAACTCTAATTAGCACATATAGGACAGTATGCAAGTGTGTGTGCATGGACTTTGCAGATGCATTTCTCACATGTGCAGCACATAGAATTTGTTTAACAGTCCTTTTTTGGGGGGCAGAATTGGCATCTCCTCCTCTTGCCTGCCCCAGCTGCAGCCTCAGGTGGATCAGGACAAGATTCAGCCCCTTGAACAGCTTTCACAAGAGCTGCAGAGGCTGCTGTTCCCTTCTTTGAATGTGGGGGGTTACAAGTGCCTTTCCCAGCTGCTCMAGGAACACCCTCCTCTTGTTCCGCTTATCAGGCATCCAGGTAGGGTTGATCTTGTTCCATATCACAAGGCATTGTATGAGGACACATCAATGATGTTATGGAAGATGACCAGGGGCCAGTGGGCAGTCATCCTCCTGCAGCTGTAAGTTCCAATCACCTTGTCCAGGATGTCCACGCCTCCTTTGTTAYGGTTGTAGTCCAGGATGATGGTTGGACTCCTGTCCTCACGATCACTGATCTTAGCCGTTTTGTGCAGTGTGCTCAGGAGGACCACATTCTTGTTCCTCTTTGGGAGGTAAGAAACTAGAGTGGTGGTGGGGGTGAAGGCAAACTTTGATGAGAAGGCCTCTCTCCCCCTTGTTGCGAGGAGTGCAGGGGGGAGCTCAGGCTTGTTCTTTCTAACTGTGCCAACCATGGTGATCTTCCTCTTCAGAAGCTGCTGGCTGAGTTCAATCAGTAGTACACATCATCTCAATTTCTCATTGTGTGTGTGTGTCTTTGTGGTTTTTGTGGTGTGTAAATTMTTTTATACCTGCTGRGTCAAAAATTACCATAAGACAATCTTTGTACCCTGGCGGCGTACTTCTTTATTGGAAATATGAGGCGATGTTTCACTTTTTCTAATGTTGGGGTCACTCTAGGAAAAGTCWTCAAATTTCTAGTTGAAACAATGGAATTTAAGGGGTTTTCTCTGCTGTTAAAACTTCTTTGGGATCGGTGTCCCATCCACGAGACGGTTAACTTCTCTGCGCTACGGATCCCTTTAGCGGGATCATTTTCCTAAACAACCACTAAATTGCAGGGTGCAAAATATTACTAACAATATTTATAATCATGCAATCACAAGTGAAATATACCAAAACACAGTTTAGCTTGTTGTTAATCCACCTATCGTGTCAGATTTTGAAAATATGCTTTGCAGCGAAAGCAATCCAAGCTTTTGTGAGTGTATCAATCAAGCTAGAACAGCTAGCCCCAAATTAGCATGGTCACGAAAGTCAGAAAAGCAATAAAATTAATCGCTTACCTTTGATAATCTTCGGATGTTTGCACTCACGAGACTACCAGTTACACAATAAATGTTATTTTTGTTCGATATATTACGTTTATAACAAAAAAACACCATTTGGGTTGCGCGTTATGTTCAGAAAACTACAGCCTCGTTCCGGTCCTGAAAGGCAGAAGAAAATTCCCAAACGTATCAGATTCAAAAATATTACTAAAAATATTTATAATCATGCAATCATAAGTGAAATATACCAAAACACAGCTTAGCTTGTTGTTAATCCCCTATCGTGTCAGATTTTGAAATATGCTTTGCAGCGAAAGCAATCCAAGCTTTTGTGAGTGTATCAATCAATGCTAGCACAGCTAGCCCCAAATTAGCATGGTCACGAAAGTCAGAAAAGCAATCAAATTAATCGCTTACTTTGATAATCTTCGGATGTTTGCACTCATGAGACTCCCAGTTCACAATAAATGTTATTTTTGTTCGATAAATATTACTTTTTATCAAAAAAAACGCCATTTGGGTTGCGCGTTATGTTCAGAAAACCAAAGCCTCGTTCCGTTCGACGAAAATTCCAAAAAGTATCCGTAATGTTCATAGAAACATGTCAAATGTTTTTTATAATCAATCCTCAGGTTGTTTTTAACAAACATAATCAATAATATTTCAACCGGACCGTAACCTATTCAATAAAAGAGAGAAAGAAAATGGAGAGCTACCCCTCTCGCGCGCAGGAATTAATCAAAGGACACCTGACTACTTTTAAAAATCTTGCTAATTTTTCTAAATAAAAGCCTGAAACTATGTCTAAAGCCCTGGTCCATTAGCCTGAGGAAGCCATTGGAAAAGAAATCTGGTTGATACCCCTTTAAATGGAAGAAAGACGGGCAAGGAAACACAGATAAAAAATGTAAAAAATCACTTCCGGGTTAGATTTCCTCAGGTTTTTGCCTGCAGAATCAGTTTTGTTATACTCACAGACAATATTTTGACAGTTTTGGAAACTTTGGAGTGTTTTCTATCCTAATCTGTAAATTATATGCATATTCTACGATCTGGACCTGAGAAATAGTCCGTTTACCTTGGGAACGTTATTTTAAAAMATTTAAAAAATCTGACCCCTAGCGTCAAGCTAACGTAGGCTAACGCCTACATTTCTCAGGAYATAGACATATCTGATATTGGTAGAAAGCTTAAATTCTTGTTAATCTCTCTGCACTGTCCAATTTACAGTAGTTATTACAGTGAAKGAATACCATGCTATTGTTTGAGGAGAGTGCACAATTTTGAACATGAAAAGTTATTAATAAACAAATTAGACACATTTGGGCAGTCATGATACAACATTTTGAACAGAATTGCAATGGTTCATTGGATCAGTCTGAAACTTGGCACCTACACTGCTGCCATCTAGTAGCCAAAATCTAAATTGCACCTGGGCTGGAATAATAYATTTTGGCTTTTCTCTTGCATTTCAAAGATGATGGTACAAATAACAGGGTTTTTTGTCTTTGTATTATCTTTTACCAGATCTATTGTGTTATATTCTCCTACATTCCTTTCACATTTACACAAACTTCAAAGTGTTTCCTTTCAAATGGTACAAAGAATATGCATATCCATGCTTCAGGGCATGAGCTACAGGCAGGTAGATTTGGGTATGTCATTTTAGGCGAAAATTWAAAAAAGAGGCGGACAACATAAGGGTTAATAACTTTACACCACTGGTAACCACCATGTTCTTTGTCATACTAGCCTGTAAAATAGTGCTTTGAAGAGACTTTGCAAGGTCCATAGATGCCACATCAAGTTTCATGCAGGTTGGTCATTCGGTGCCAGAGCAGTAGCATTTTAAGTGTTTTTCACAAAATACAAAATGGCAGAAAATCAATCATGGCAGACTTAATGGGTTCTTGAGGCACATTTTGTACTTGTGAGGTGAGGGACCTACACTACCAGTCAAAAGTTTTAGAACACCTATTCATTGAAGGGTTTTTCTTTTATTACTATTTTCTACATTGTGGAATAATAGTGAAGACATCAACACAATGAAATAACACACATGGAATCATGTAGTAACCAAAAAAGTGTTCAACAAATCAAATATATTTTATATTTGAGATTCTTCAAATAGCCAACCTTTGCCTTGATGACAGACTTGCAAACTCTTGGCATTCTTTCAACCAGCTTCATGAGGTAGTCACTTGGAATGCATCTCAATTAACAGGTGTGCCATGTTAAAAGTTAATTTGTGGAATTTCTTTCCTTCTTAATGTGTTTGAGCCAATCAGTTGTGTTGTGACAAGGTAGGGGGATATACAGAAGATAGCCCTATTTGGTAAAAGACCATGTCCATATTATGGCAGCTCAAATAAGCAAAGAGAAATGACAGTCCATCATTACTTTAAGACATGAAGTTCAGTGAATACGGAAAATTTCAAGAACTTTTAAAGTTTCTTCAAGTACAGTCGCAAAAACCATCAAGCGCTATGACGAAACAGGCTCTCATGAGGACCGCCACAGGAATGGAAGACCCAGAGTTACCTCTGCTGCAGAGGATAAGTTCATTAGAGTTACCAGCCTCAGAAATTGCAGACCAAATAAATTCTTCACAGAGTTGAACTAACAGACACATCTCAACATCAACCTTTCAGAGGAGACTGTAAGAATCAGGCCTTCATGGTCGAATTGCTGCAAAGAAACCACTACTAAAGGACACCAATAAGAAGAAGAGACTTGCTTGGGCCAAGAAACATGATCAATGGACATTAGATCGGTGGAAATATGTCCTTTGGTCTGGAGTCCAAATTGGAAAGTTTTGGTTCCAACCGCATTTGGGTGAACGGATGAGCTCCTCATGTGTATATCCCACCGTAAAACATGGAGGAAAAGGTGTTATGGTGTGGGGGGGGGGGGGCTTTGCTGGTGACACTGTCTGTGATTTATTTAGAATTCAAGGCACACTTAACCAGMATGGCTACCACAGCATTCTGCAGCAATATACCATGCCATCTGGTTTGAGCTTAGTGGAAATATAATTTGTTTTTCAACAGCCAATGACCCAACACACCTCCAGGCTGTGTAAGGGCTGTTTTACCAAGAAGGAGAGTGATAGAGTGCTGTATCAGATGACCTGGTCTCCACAATCCCCCGACCTCAACCAAAGTGAGATGGTTTGGGATGAGTTGGACAGAGTCAAGGAAAAGCAGCCAACAAGGGCTCAGCATATGTGAGAACTCCTTTAAAACTATTGGAAAAGMATTCCAGGTGTAGCTGGTTGAGAGAATGCCAAGAGTGTGGACAGCTGTTATCAAGGCAAAGGACGGCTATTTGAATATTTTGATTTGTTTAACACTTTTTTGGTTACTACGTGATTCCATATGTGTTATTTAATAGTTTTGATGYCTTTACTGTTATTCTGCAATGTAGAAAACAGTAAAAATAAAGAAAAACCCTTGATAGAGTAGGTGTTCTAAWACTTTTGACCGGTAGTGTATATACCATGGCATTGCATGAGAGGGTGAGGCCCATGGTCCTTTACCACCATGCCAAGTTGGGCCGTCCTCGCAGGTATTTGCATGTTATTTTCATTGTGGGACAAACCTGGTATAATATTAATGAACGCCAACAAATACARTACAGTTTCACTAGCTTCGCTGAACCCATAATTATTCTCATCAACTACTCCAATCAAAAGACCTCTTCTTATTGATATAAATTATATATGAATAGATACAGTTGAAGTCGGAAGTTTACATACACCTTAGCCAAATACATTTAAACTCAGTTTTTCACAATTCCTGACATTTAATCCTAGTAAAAATTCCCTGTCTTAGGTCAGTCAGGATCACCACTTTTTTTAAGAATGTGAAATGTCAGAATAATAGTAGATAGAAATATTTATCACATTCCCAGTGGGTCAGAAGTTTACATGCACTCAATTAGTATTTGGTAGCATTGCCTTTACATTGTTTAAATTGGGTCAAACGTTTCAGGTAGCCTTCCACAAGCTTCGCACAATAAGTTGGGTGAATTATGGCCCATTACTCCTGACAGAGCTGGTGTAACTGAGTCAGGTTTGTAGGCCTCCTTGCTCACACACGCTTTATCAGTTCTGCCCACAAATGTTCTATAGGATGGAGGTCAGGGCTTTGTGATGGCCACTCCAATACCTTCACTGTGTTGTCCTTAAGCCATTTTCCCACAACTTTGGAAGAATGCTTGGGGTCATTGTCCATTTGGAAGACCCATTTGCGACCAAGCTTTAACTTCCTGACTGATGTCTTGAGATGTTGCGTCAATATATCCACATAATTTTCCTACCTCATGATGCCATCTATTTTGTGAAGTGCACCAGTCCCTCCTGTAGCAAAGCACCCCACAACATGATGCTGCCACCTCCATGCTTCAGGGTTGGGATGGTGTTCTTTGGCTTGCAAGCCTCCCCCTTTTTCCTCCAAACATAACGATGGTCATTATGGCCAAACAGTTCTATTTTTGTTTCATCAGACCAGAGGACATTTCTCCAAAAAGTACGATCTTTGTCCCCATGTGCAGTTGCAAACCGTAGTCTGGCTTTTTTATGGTGGTTTTGGAGCAGTGGCTTCTTCCTTGCTGAGCGGCTTTTCAGGTTATGTCGATATAGGACTCGTTTAACTGTGGATATAGATACTTTTGTACCTGTTTCCTCCAGCATCTTCACAGGGTCCTTTGCTGTTGTTCTGGTATTGATTTGCACTTTTCACACCAAAGTACGTTAATCTCCTGGAGACAGAACAAAAACTATTTATGTATATAAGAAAAATGTCCTAGGCATGTAGATACACTAACAAAGCACTAGCACATTGAAAAACAACTTTTAAATTACTTCATTTTTTTTTTTTAACTAGGCAAGCCAGTTAAGAACAATTTCTTATTTACAATGACAGCCTACCGGGGAATAATGGGTTAACTGCCTTGTTCAGGGGCAGAATGACATGTGTTTACCTTGTCAGCTCGGGGATTCGATCCGGCAACCTTTCGGTTACTGGCCCAACGAACCACTAGGCTACCTGCCACCCCATTTAAGTTATTTGTGCACCATGTTACTTTGTTCCCCGGTCATCCCTAAAATAAAATAAATTGTCTTTTATCATCCTGAAACAAAAAAGCAACAAACATCAAGTGAATAAATCTTTAGAAAAGGTTGCTTTGTCATAGCTGTGTTATCGCAGACTGCCATAGTAAGAGGCTGCAGAGGTATATTTGCAGTCCCTGTGGCGCTTCAGCAGTTCGCTCGGTTAGCCTACTCCCGCTCACTTGTYGGAGTCTTTTAACGCTAACAGAAAGCACAAATATATGATCATCTTACCGGGTGTCGATTTATACAGGTGTCACCCCTGACTTGATTTCCAAGAGAGCAGGGTTTTCTTTRCCTGTGATTGAAGTCACAACGTTATTATCAGGCAAAATGTATTCATGATACCAGAAGTGCAAGTTGCCTTCTGGGCTTTGTAATATAATACTGCGCTCTTTATCAAATTGAACAGTTTATTGGAAACAGCTTGTACACATGATTTAACCATGGAGCGGGTAGGCAGGGCCTGAGGATCACCCCTCCCGACACCACTTCACCCCACCATGCACAACATTTATACATGCACCTCTCCTCCCTCTCTCCCTTTTCTCCTCCTCTTTCATTTCTCTCTCTCTCTCTCTCCGATCCACTCCTCGGTCACATCTGAAGTACAGGGGCCTTTTGTGCACATTGTTGTTTGTTGCTCTGAAAAGTGCACGATAACAAAAAGCGTGAYGTGACAAATGGACTTTGTGCCCCACAGACAGATTTAAGTGATATGTTGTTGAATGGTAGCGACCCGCTGCACACACACACATCCCAAAGTTGTGCAGTTTTGCATTTAATACACATTACTCTGAAGGCACATGTCCAAAAAACAACTTCAGTTAGCTAGCTTTGTTTGTATGTACAGTACCTCAACATTAGTTTAATTTCCCTGCTCCCTGTCATCTATTCGGTTATCCTTAAAAATAGATGTTGTCTCTGACACATGCAATTGATATAGACAAATACATGTCATTCACCTTTTTCGTGTAATTAGTTTTTACCCCTGTGGATCTCAGCTGACACTGATATCATCCAAACCTTAAAGGGTCTCGCCCCGGGGGATGTCACCCTGGTAGACACTTGCAGGGAAACCCTGAGTGTTGGGTTACCATTACAGACTGAGATCAGTGACAGCTACTGTGGAATGCTACAGTGCTAAAGACTGGAATGAAAAATGGAGGCCTTAAAAAAAATGTATTTTCTTTATGTTGCAGAAATTTGTTAAAACGATAGCAGAAAAGGTGATATTAAAAGTGGTCACAAAGCAGTGAAGCAGCCTATTCATGTGACTGTTGTAGCCTTCCTCCCAGCATTTACACAAATACAATTGTGACTTTGGGCAATGTCTGTTTTGTATTGCTCGAATAATGAACATGTAGGAAGACAATGATTTTAATTAAACATTTCAAAATGAGACCACTATAGGCCTACATCAAAATTATCAAACTGATAACCAACCAATATCGTTGATTTTTGTTTATTATTTATTTAACCAGGTGAGTTGACTGTGAATACATTCTCATTTGCAGCAATGACCTGGGGAAAGTTACAAAACATAGACTTAGTTACAAGATACARTGGCTTCAGAAAGTATTCATACCCATTGACTTGTCCACATTTTGTTTTGTTCCATCCGGAATTCAAAATGGATTAAATCGATTTTTTTCTCACCCATATACACACACATTACCCTAATTTGAAAAAGTGAAAACATGTTTTTAGAAAATGKAGCAAATTTATTGAAAATTTAATAGAGAAATAACTAATTTAAATAAGTATTCACACCCCTAAGTAAATACATACTGTATTAGAATCACATTTGGCAGTGATAACAGCTGTGAGTCTTTCTGGGTAAGTCCCTAAGAGATTTGCACACCTGGATTATACAATATTTGTACATTATYTTAAAACWAAAAATGGCAAGCTCAAGTCTTGACATAGATTTTCAAGCCGATTTAAGTCAAAACTGTAACTAGGCTACTCAGGAACATTCAATTTCGTCTTGGTAATATACTCCAGTGTATATTTGTGTTTTTGTGTTATTGTGTTTTTAGTTATTGTCCTGCTGAAAGGTGAATATGTCTCCCAGTGTCTTTTGGAAAGCAGGCTGAACCAGGTTTTCCTCTAGGATTGTGCCTGTGCTTAGCTCTATTCCGTTTCTTTATATTCCTAAAAAAACTCCTTAGTCCTTGCCGATGACGAGCATACCCATAGCATGTTGCAGCCATCACCATGCTTGAAAATATGAGGAGTGGTACTCAGTGATGTGTTGTGTTAGATTTTGCCCCAAACAAAAACACTGTATTCAGGACATAAAATGCATTTTTTTTGCCACATTTTTTTGCAGTTTTACTTTAGTGCCTTATTGCAAACAGGATGCATGTTTTGGAAAATGTTAATTCTGTACAGGCTTCCTTCTTTTCACTCTGTCATTTAGGTTAACATGGTGGAGTAAGTACAATTGGTGATCCATACTCAGTTTTCAACTGTATCTTTGTAGTGAGTGGGTGTATTGATACACCATCCAAAGTGTAATTAATAAGTTCACCATGCTCAAAGGGATATTCAATGTTTTACCCATCTACCAATAGATGGGTAAAACCTCCCTGGTCTTTGTGGTTGAATCTGTGTTCGAAATTCAGTGCTCGACTGAGGGACCTTACAGACAATTGAATGTGTGTGGTACAGAGATGAGGTAGTCATTCAAAAATCATGTTAAACACTATTATTGCACACAGAGTGAGCCCATGTAACTTGTTACGTGACTTGCTGAAATTATTTAGGCTTGCCATAACAAAGGGGTTGACTACTTATTGACTCAAGACATTTCAGCTTTTCATTTTTAATTAACTTGTAAAAATGTGTAGAAACATGATTCCACTTTGACATTATGGGGTACTATGTGTTTCAAAATGCAGGCTTTTGTGAATACTTTCTGAAGGTCCTGTATTAGCAAACAAAAGAACACAACAAAAATAAAAATAAAAATAATAATACAAATTAAAAAAAGATTAGAATCATAAAAAAGGAAGTAATTATTGCTTAAAAAGGGCCTCACATAGCCTCACACTTCTTCAGAGGAACCACTTCACTCAATTTCAGTTAACTTCCGCAACCAAGGTAGCTAAGGGCAGATTTGCCTAACTCTGTGGAGATTGAATGGACCTCTACCAAGATATCAAAATATGCTAATAATATTCCATTATTTAAAAATATACAAAATATCAATAACTAATTTGTAGACATTACATCCACATTAAATAACATTCAGTAAAATCCAACTCATAGATTGCCAGACCCTCAGACAGTGATTCTCCCCAGCAGTGATATTGCAGAAGGCAGAAGCTTTAATACTTCCTGTGGAGATGTTAAATAGGAACCAGCCGTTCCTCTGCAACCAGTGCCCCTAATGATTTAAAGGGATGGTCAGAGGTCATAGCCAAGCTATTAATGATACCTTTTAACAAAAGGCATGCAAGACGAGACACAAGGCTCACGAGCGGAATTCAGCATGATTATGGGAGGTTACTGAAAAAGAGCAGAGCCTGGACACTATAGGCTCAGCCAACAGGTCTCAACTCGGAGCAGGTCACTAGTTGGCCTGTCAAGGTATATGTCAAATAGCTCTGAGTGGTATTCCACAAGGGTGTATCCTGTTACCACTTTAGTTATTCCCAAAGGTCTGACGTTACCTGTGTGGTTATGAATACCTAGGGGAAAATCTGTTCATGTGAGTTGTGGTAAATGAACGATACCTATATTTTACTTTTACCACAGTGTCTTCCTGTCATTTCTGACATAAAACAATTATTCCCTTTAAAAAAGTTAATTATGGGAGCCAGGCTGTTGGGAGGTTGAGGAGATCTGGCTGAATCTGCATCGGAATAGGGAAAATGTGCGTATACGCAGAGCGGTGTCTTCCCGTGATAAAATATGGAYGGAAGTGCTGCTAGGCATATCATTTATCAGGCAGGTTTAGCATGCGCATGTTAAAATGAATGGCTCTGTTATCTGCATAGGTTGGGGTGAGCTTAGTTTAGTGTACAGTAATTTATTGTGTGGAAATGGCATGCTGTCGGCCTGGTGGGGCATGATTGATCAGACATTGCCTCGTTCTGGAACAGCTATGGGCAACACATTCAAAACATGCAAAACAACATTTGGCTCTTTAGTTTAGTGTTCGAAAGGACAACTGCAAGAAAGAGATTGTTTATCCGTAAGGTTTTTGTTTGGGTAACTTTAAAGTTAGCCATTTGACAACAAAGTGATAAACGTCCTCTAGKTCTTTGAATAAATATTTAATACTTAGATAGATTTGTTCACAGGTATCAAGCAATTAAAAACATTGAATAATGAAATACACATTTTAATGTTTTACAAAGTTTGTTTAAAGTAAATCTTTATGACAATACTGTCGACAAAGTGACATAGCTATAGTATCAAAGGGTAAAACATTAATTAAACCTGAAACAATTACCAAGACAGTGAGGAGCGTGATTCAGCATGTGTGGTCTGTCCTGTAGTAGTCGCCAAAACAAATGTGGCTTCTCAGTTGACTCTGTTTCAAATCCACCGTAATGAGAAGGTTTCATCTGTCTGCCAGTGAAAAAAAAGGAGAGCGGTCATGACTGTCAATCTCTCATGTGTGGAGAGGTGAAGAGAGGGAGGAAGAGAGAGCGAGAGAGAGAGAGAGAGCTATTGAGAGGTGGAGAGAGGCCAGGCACAGATTACACCTCCAGTCACCGGAGCTTCGGGCACTTTCACTGATTCACACACAGAGAGAGAGAGAAACAGTATATGCTCTTTCCCCACCGTGTGAGGACCTAATACTGAGGATGCTCCTCCATCTCTGCTTTATTTATTGGCTCATATTGAGTCTACTGCTGAGAACTAGTCTCCCCATAGTTATTGGCTCAAATAAGACGCATGGGGAACATATCATTTTTAGGTCAGCTTATAAACATTATAACATTGACCATTTAATGAAGTAAAAATGTTTAAAGGCTCTTATTATTTTTTATAGATATGTTTATTTATTTKTATTTATTTCACCTTTATTTAACCAGGTAGGCAAGTTGAGAACAAGTTCTCATTTACAATTGCGACCTGGCCAAGATAAAGCAAAGCAGTTCGACACATACAACAACACAGAGTTACACATGGAAKAAACAAAACATACAGTCAATAATACAGTAGAAAAATATGTCTATATACAATGTGAGCAAATGAGGTGAGATAAGGGAGGTAAAGGCAAAAACAGGCCAAGGTGGCGAGGTAAAWACAATAAAGCAAGTAAAACACTGGAATGGTAGATTTGCAGTGGAAGAATGTGCAAAGTAGAAATAKAAATAATGGGGTGCAAAGGAGCAAAATAAATAAATAAATACAGTAGGGGAAGAGGTAGTTGTTTGGGCTAAATTATAGATGGGCTATGTACAGGTGCAGTAATCTGTGAGCTGCTCTGTGTCACGATCGTCTTCTTGAGAGAGATTGGACCAAGGCGCAGCGTGTGCAAAATACATCTTCTTTTATTAAAGAAGAGAGAAAAAAAACAAGAAACGAACAACTATACACAAACTAACAAAATAACAAACTGACGACCGTGAAGCTATACATATAAATAGTGCTGACACAAACACTACACATAGACAATTACCCACAACCAGCTAAAGCCTATGGCTGCCTTAAATATGGCTCCCAATCAGAGACAACAATAACCAGCTGTCTCTAATTGAGAACCAATTCAGGCAACCATAGACTTTCCTAGACACCTACACTGAACACTAAACCATCTACTCTACTTAACCCCCTAAACCATACAACACCCTAGACAATACAAAAACACATACTACACCATGTCACACCCTGACCTAACTAAAATAATAATGAAAACAAAGATAACTAAGGCCAGGGTGTGACACTCTGGTGCTTAAAGCTAGTGAGGGAGATGTGTTTCCAGTTTCAGAGATTTTTGTAGTTCGTTCCAGTCATTKGCCGCAGAGAACTGGAAGGAGAGGCGACCAAAGGAGGAATTGGCTTTGGGGGTGACCAGAGAGATATACCTGCTGGAGCGCGTGCTAGAGGTGGGTGCTGCTATGGTGACTGAGATCAGGGGGGACTTTACCTAGCAGGGTCTTGTTGATGACCTGGAGCCAGTGGGTTTGGCGACAAGTATGAAGCGAGGGCCATTCAACGAGAGCGTACAGGTCGCAGTGGTGGGTAGTATATGGGGCTTTGGTGACAAAACGGATGGCACTGTGATAGAATGAATCCAATTTATTGAGTAGGGTATTGGAGGCTATTTTGTAAATGACATCGCCGAAGTCGAGTATCGGTAGGATGGTCAGTTTTACAAGGGTATGTTTGGCAGCATGAGTGAAGGATGCTATGTTGCGAAATAGGAAGCCAATTCTAGATTTAACTTTGGATTGGAGATGTTTGATGTGAGTCTGGAAGGAGAGTTTACAGTCTAACCAGACACCTAGGTATTTGTAGTTGTCCGCATATTCTAAGTCAGAACCGTCCAGAGTAGTGATGCTGGATGGGCGGGCAGGTGCAGGCAGCGATCGGTTGAAGAGCATTGCATTTAGTTTTACTTGTATTTAAGAGCAGTTGGAGGCCACGGAAGGAGAGTTGTATGGCATTATAGCTCGTCTGGAGGGTTGTTAACGATAAGAGTATTTTTAGTATGAAATTATGTTTGCTTGTGTATAACTTAATATGACGTTATTGTAGATAGAACTGAATCAATATCCTTTTCCATTATTAAACATGAGTAATATTAGCGTTGACTTGGATAGAATATCTAGTATAAGGACTGTGTCATCTAATCACAGAGAGGTGTGAATAATGTAGAATGTCCCTCATTACTGTGGAGGGCAAGGTAGACACCATGTCCAGTTGTGTCTCAGAGGGAAATATGGAAAAGAACTTGGGTTTGATGATCCATTAAATGCACAGGATTACATTCATATTATTTCATATGATAGTCAGTAGAGCATCAAAACCCTCAAGTAAGGTTTGTTCATTAGTTGTTTTTTCTTTTTAAATTATTTAACAAAAAAAAATAAAAATTGTGACAGATTGGTTGTGTCAAGATATATTGAAATATATTGTTTGTGTCAAGAAATATTAAAATATATTGGTTGTGTCAAGAAATATAGAAATACATTGGTGTGTCAAGAAATACAGAATATATTGGTTGTGTCAAGAAATACAGAAATATATTGGTTGTGTCAAGAAATGTGATATATTGGTTGTGTCAAGAAATACAGAAATATATTGGTTGTGTCAAGAAATGTTGAAATATATTGGTTGTGTCAAGAAATATAGAAATATATTGGTTGTTGTCAAGAAATATTGGAATATATTGGTTGGTCAAAAATATTGAATATATTGGTTGTCAAATATGAAATATATTGGTTGTGTCAAGAAATACAGAAATATATTGGTTGTGTCAAGAAATGTTGAAATATATTGGTTGTGTCAAGAAATACAGAAATATATTGGGTGTGTCAAGAAATGTTGAAATATATTGGTTGTGTCAAGAAATATAGAAAAATTGGTTGTGTCAAGAAAATTGGAATTATTGGTTGTGTCAAGAAATATTGGAATATATTGGTTGTCAAGAAATATTGAAATATATTGGTGTGTCAAGAAATATAGAAATATATTGGTTGTGTCAGAAATAAGGATTTGATTTTGAATCATTTCACTCATTCCATCAACAATTATCTTCTCAAAAGTAATGCCCTCAAAGGTCCTAAAATATACCACATTTGCCATACAAGTATGTGCTATATCAAAACTATTACCAAATATTTAATTTCCAATTTCTAAGTGTTTAAACAATATTTCATACACACATTTTTATTTAGCTTAACAATGTATCACACATTTTTATTTAGCTTAACTACGTACATTTTTTATGCACAACCACTTTAATTGCATAAACATATATTCCGAAATAGTTTGTAATAATTGTATATTTCAAAATTCAAATTCAAAACTCTCAAATCTGAGCTATCTCTGTTGCAGGTGCATGTTAACAGTTRGATAAGATGAGAAAAAAAAGAAACCTCACACACACTGCTTTTGACAGTATCACTGCTCTTTAATTAGCTTTATGTATCGGCCTTTGATTGGCCGTGAGCTCGATACGTAAAGCTTATTAAAAAGCAGTGATAATAATTGTATATTTGACATCATTGCTAATACAGAATTAGAGAGGTTTGTGTTGGGACTGCAACAACCACACCCATATGGCTCCACTGGCATCAAAGACATGCCATTTAGTAAGTGCAATACCGCATACGTACTTAACCTCTTGTAGGAGTCATTCTTAATTTCCTATTATCTTTAGTTTTATGGTTCCTCCTGGCTTTCATCGTTATTCTCTCAGGGCGTTTGAACACCCGATTCTCACACTGGACTATTGTTCTCTAGACACAGGCACCTCAGCCATACAAACAGTACAGCCAAAAACATAGAGACACAGGGCCGTCAATGTCATGTCCCAGACATGAGCGCTACAGGACGGATCTCCATGAACGATTATTAGGGGGAAAATGCATTTAGATGGCTGTCTGGAAAATATGTTGAATGAATGAATGCTCTCACACCACAAAGTGTGCCTTCGCTGGCCCAAAAAATGTACCTATGTGATAAGAGAGAAGAAGAAGAGATGTGCGGCTAGGGTTCAACGTGACCTTTAACCTTGTGCTTCGCGAGAGGAGATCATGTGCTGGGAGGCATTCTTAGTGAGTAGATAACTGTGAGGCCCAACTCTTTGGTCTGTCCAGCTCCTTGATGGGTAGTGAAGGTGTTCAAGCATTCCTCCTATTGGCTATTCTGCATTTCACTTCAGATCATATGTCCGCCCCTTTGTCTTCAATGGCAAAAAAGGCTCCTTAATTAACAATCATATAGTGGATAGCTATCTTTCTTTTTGTAAAACATATGGATGTCTCCCCTACTAGCCACATGTCCATGTCTTGCAAATAGATCTGAGGTCCAAGGTCTCGTCGTGGGAGTCAGGTGTTAATAAGCCTTTGAATTGGAAAGTGACTCGGTTACTACGGTAAGTTTATGCTTTCTTCGTTCCCCACATTTTCAGCCTATTCACCCTATCAGCAGACCAGTACTCTATAAGACTACAGTCAGTGGCTGACTAACCTCACCGTGCAATTAATCATGACTAAACGCAGACTTTCATTTAGTAATGATGATTAATGAAAGCACTGCATATTTCTCTCATTTAATTCTCTATTAAGATTGGCCACAACTGTCAAGAAGTTATCCCAGATGTTCAGGTAATTACACATATTGTGCATAGTACAATAACTTAATACTGAAAGTCCTGTGGGTTCAATGTGTGGATGTATTCATCTTTGTCAGCTGAATGCCAGCTGTGTGGATAGAGATGTGATGTGGCAACCGTGTGAAGGGATCTGCCTCCATCAAAATACAGGTGCAAGGTCAGGAAGACACGCTGAACACCTTGTGGGTGAATAATTACGTTCTGAGATAGTTGTGTGGCAGTGAAGTAGTCAATTAATTATTGAACTTGGCAAGAGATCAATCGTTCCAGTGAGGTGATCCAATTTCAACACTGGCACCATATTGAGACACCTATGAAAATATTAATCATTAGCACAACAGGAGGAATTATTTCCATATGTAATTAGCACACATTTTAATTGATTGAATACTAGCGCTTTCTATACTTGCTTAATTATGTACTTACACTTAATTATACTCCGTCCGTTTGTTTTTAGAGTCGCAGATGGAAAAACATATATATTTTGGGAGATAAAAGTCCACCTGGAAAAGAGAGGTCTCTGCTGAGTTGTGTACCGTCTGGTAGGAATTTACTGGATTAGTTCAGTCACAAAATGTGAGATGAACCACATTGTCAATCACCCTGGGGGCAGAGGGAGAGAGGAAGACCTGTCAATCAAACTGGGTCTTCAATCGTCCCATTCACATAGCTCCTGGAATTCGCTTCTAATGGTGATGTCTCTGACATTTTATCACAGGGGCCCACGAGAATCGAAAGAGAAAACCGGGTCAGATGATCCCCTTTCTTTCTCTCTGTCCTCAATGTATATGCAATAACAATGTAGTTATTTCAAATGCACGGTGTCAAATGCATACCATACTTTAAGTAGGTGTTAATAATGTTGATAATAAAGAGGAAGTAGGATAGATAGTAATAATACTATTATTTGAAACGTTTCCCATTTATTACGTTTAAAAGGGATAGTTAAAGTGTTTTTATTAAATTAATTTTAAAAAAATGTAAAGCTGAAATGTCTTGAGTCAATAAGTATTCAACCACTTTGTTATAGCAAGCCTAAATAAGTTCAGGAGTAAAAACGTGCTTAACAAGTCATATGATAAGTTGTATGGATTCACTCTGTAGTGCAATAAAAGTGTTTAAAACCTCTACAGGATCGGTGTGTCCCCCGCGGGATGGTTGAGCTAACGTAGGCTAATGTGATTAGCATGAGGTTGTAAGTAACAATAAGGACAGATATATCTGATATTGGCAGAAAGCTTAAATTCTTGTTAAGCTTAAATTCTTGTTAATCTAACTGCACTGTCCAATTTACAGTAGCTATTACAGTGAAATAATACCATGCTATTGTTTGAGGAGAGTGCACTGTTATGAAGTTGAACATGTATTAATAAACCAATTAGGCACATTTGAGCAGTCTTGATACAACATTTTGAACAGAAATGCAATGGTTCATTGGATCAGTCTAAATCATTGCACAGACACTGCTGCCATCTAGGGGCCAAAATCTAAATTGCGCCTGGGCTGGCATAATACATTATGGTCTTTCTCTTGCATTTCAAAGATGATGGTACAAAACAAAATATATATATATTGTTTTTTCTTTGTATTATCTTTTACCAGATCTAATGTGTTGTATTCTAAATTGAAAAAAGGGGCAGATCCTTAAGAGGTTTTTTGAATGACTACCTCATCTCTGTACCCCATACATACAATTATCTGTAAGTTCCCTCAGTCAACAGTGAATTTCAAACACAGATTCAACCACAAAGACAAGGGAGGTTTTCCAAGGTCTTGCAAAGAAGGGAACCTATTGGTATATGTGTAAAAAAAATCAGACATTGAATATCTGTTTGAGCATGGTAAAGTTATTCATTACACTTTGGATGGTGTATCAATTCACCCTGTCACTACAAAGATATAGGCTCCCTTCCTAACTCAGTTGCCGGAGAGGAAGGAAATGAGGCCAATGGTGACTTTAAAACAGTTACAGAGTTTAATGGAAAATTGAGGATGGATCAACAACATTGTAGTTACTCTACAATACTAACCTAATTGACAGAATGAAAAGAAGGAAGCCAGTGCAGAATAAAGATATTCCATAACATGCATCCTGTTTTTTTACTAAAGTAAAACTGCCAAAAATGTGGCAAAACAATTAACTTTTGTCACGAATTCAAACTGTTATGTTTGGGGCAAATCCAACACAGCACATTAATGAGTACCACTCTCCATATTTTTAAGTATAGGGGTGGCTGCATCATGCCATGGCCATGCTTATAGACGTTAAGAACTAAAAGAAACGGAAGGGAGCTAAGTATAGACAAAATCCTAGAGGAAAACCTGGTTCAGTCTGCTTTCCATCAGACACTGGGAGATTAATTCACCTTTCAGCAGGACAATAACCTAAAACACAAGGCCAAATCTACACTGGAGTTGCTAACCAAGAAGACAGTACATTTTCCTGAGTGGCCGAGTTACAGGTTTGACTTAAATCTGCTTGAAAATCAATGGCAAGACCTGAAAATGGTTGTCTAGCAATGATCAATAAACAATTTGAAAGAGCTTTAAGAATTTTGGAAAGAATAATGGGCAAATGTTGCACAATCCAGGTGTGGTTAACTCCTAAAGACGAACCCAGAATGGTGCTTCTAACATGTATTGACTCTAATCAAGATACTGTATATTACTGTTTAATTTTTCATAATTGTATTTCAAATGTTATAATTTTTCTTCCACTTTGACCGAGTATTTTGTGTAGATCGTTGACAACATTATTTACAATTATATCCATTTTAATACCACAAAATGTAGAAAAGGTCAAGGGGTGTGAATACTTTCTGAATGCACTGTACATACATTTGAGGTTTTTATGTCTAGGTTGAGAGTTATTTTATGTCTAGGTTGAGAGTAATTTACGATTTCGTGGGCCTGATAAAAAAAATGGGTCAATTAAAAAAAAAATCTGTCACTCATTGAATAGATCTTCCAAATGAACCCCTAAGGATCAATAAAAAATCCTTCATAAAAGCTGCTACCACAATGAATAAACTCAATCTAATGGAGGTCCACAAAGAACAATCTCAAAATTACTAATCTGTTAAATTGAAAATGTGCTCCCTGGAAAGACGCTTGGGGATGAAAATAAATCCTGCAGTTGTTGTCATATGTTTCCCCTTCTTTCTTTCTTCTTCTGTTTGTATTCTGGGCAGCAGCACGGTTTGAAATAAGGTACACACAGTCATTGGTCTTTTGGATGGGTCGCTGACACCTCCTGCCCTACAGTGTAGTCCATTTAGCTGCCATCCTGATCAGCATCTTTATACTTTATCAGCCTTGGGGTTCAATTTTGGCTTGGATGCTTTTACAAATGAACGCAATCACTGGTGAGCCTTCGCATCCTGATTGCGTTGAGGAAAACCGAGCTGGGAAACTTTAGTGGATTACAATGCCACAGGATGAAGCACAAACAGCTAACCACGACGGGATGCCTAGGCTATTGGCACTCGGCACTTGTACTCCGTCTTATTTCACTAAAATAATATAATTGTCTCACATCTTATTGCTTGTAAAGCCATCTTCTTTCTGCGGGCTATGTAGGTGATCAATGTACTATCTAACAGAATCCATCCTTCCAGGGGATACTGTTTGTTTCTGAAATGATCCTCAGCAACTGGGCCGGGGTATGATTTGGTGGTGCATTTTATTAGTTTAGTGAGTTGGGTTCTCGTGTTCACACTGAATAATATGACACTTGTCCCATTTTTTATGTTTTGAGAAGCACTACAAGGGAATATACATTTATATAGGCGCTTTGCCACTGGTGCATTATGGATACTATTTAATTCTGGTCACACTTTGTTCTCCTTGTGACATGAAATGTAAGAATAATCTAATCAAATGTTATTTGTCACATGCGCCGAATACAACAGTAATCAGACGGAGTAGCTGGGTTATTAAATGTATTTATTTGGTTAATATGTTTCGATTTTAAGTATCATTCCCACAGGCTTAGTTCAGGAAAAGTATCTATATTTTACACCATCTAAAAAGGGATGTTACTGTAGCTTCGCAGGAAATACAGGCTAAACCGTAGAAGGCATCGTTTACGAAGAAAAGATGCTCAAATTCAAATGGCAGTATTTATCTGTGATCTATGGGGTTGGGAGGGGGGGTCTGTCGTTATCAAACTAGAATGAATTAATTAATGTCACATTGCCAATCCCAATCCCACATCATCTAACAATGATATCAAAAGTGAATTAGGGAGACCTCTGGGGTGGAACGGAGGAACTAATGTGCCAAAAAACGATTAGAGCCTGCGACCATGGGAACAGGCCCTCAGGAGGCTGGGGGAGAATTGGAAGGAGAAGGAAGGAGATCAAACCGAAGGGAGCTGGGTTTGGCAGGTCAGGTATTTACCAATTTACTTTGGACAGCTCAGTGGCAATTGCCCTGGTTAGACCCTTCCTTCGCCATGTTTTGGGGAGGAGAGGGCTCTGGTGCCCAGACCAGAGAGACCAGAGAGACAGACACAGTGGTTTTGAGGCAGTGTTCTTCTTGTGGACTCGAAAAAGGAAAGCAATGGCAAAAGTATCTCCGAAAAGAGGATGATTGATTTAGGGGCCATTTTGTTGTAATATGCCGTGACCTATAGTATACTAGCTTGGCAAGCCCTTAGCGATAGTACTACCTGACCTAATATGTGTGGAGTATTTGTGAGGAAGTACCATGGCATATTGAATTACTTCTCTGTTCTGAAAAAAAGACTTTATGCTAATCTCCATATTCTCCTGTATTCATCATTCACTTGTTTTGTGCCATGGGCTTTATTGTATTAGGAGGAAACAAAAAAAATCCAGATTGTTCCTTGATATTATCATAAATTGATTTAGCTATGTATTTCCATATTTTAGACTTTCCTTCAGTCCGTTGTTCATCAGTTGTAGAGGTCTAGCCTTACCCTCTTCGTGAGAGGGAGACGTTCCACCAGAAAGACAGGCCAGGGCTCCAGGGCACATGCTATATGCTTTATTAGGGGGTCAGAGATGCATGCCACATTTTGCAATTAAACTGTCAAACCTATGACATCTGTAAATCTCTCTCTCGCTCCCTCTAACTCTCAATTCCTATTTTTGCTGTATTGAGTCTGTGCAATCCCAGACCTGACCACTATTTGGGTAGCACAGGAAGTGGAACTGTAACACAAAGGTCACTTGTAATTGGTTACGGTCACGCTAACCAAACAGGAAGGAATCTGCAACTGATTAGAATTCTTCCTCCTGCAATAATAGTCCCAAAATTAATTAGGTTCTGAGGTCTATTCCTACTATTGGTTTTCCTGTTTGAATCTGTTTTATAGAGGACCAATCTCCGTCCAGACAGAGAGAGCCACTGCGCTCAGTCTCAGACAATGACAGACACACATCCATGCGCACGTCCGTGTGTGTGTTGACTTAATGTCATGTATGTATAAAGGTAATGAGAAAAAATGTAATGTTAGCAGCTTGACAGAAGTCAATGCTTTAATATGTTAACTGTATAATTTTGGTGGGAGCACTGCTATTGAAAAGGGGATAAAATATAATTGTACATTTCATTTGTGAGTATGTTTTAACATAGTCAATTAGAATGACACAGCAGCAAAGAAAATTGAAATATTGCACTGTACAGTACATTTCAAATAAAAAAAGCTTTGAAGCTAAAAAATTGAGAGATTGCACCTCATCTTCACACAGCGCTGTGCATGTTAAAAAATAAATAAATGCAGAACAATGTTTTTGATGTCCTATATTTAAATTTGTATGGTTACTTACATTATACCTACTTACCTGGTCTTGGAACTAATCCGATTGATATGAAAATGGAAACTAGATTTATGACAGAGTTGAGAGGAAGAATTTCCAGGTTCTTCTTCTGAAAATGTGCTGGAAACTGATTTGGGGAATCCTTTGGTTTTGATGGTATTGGTTTTGGGATTACACAACCCCTTTAAGCTCCTACAATAAGTCCCTTTCTCAGTGAACAAAAGGTTTTAACATGCTGGACACATTCTTCACAGTCCAGAGACGAATCAAGAACAGATTCAAAAGCAAATATTCAGAAAATGTGAAACAACACAACCAAGATTGCCTACAAACAGACAAGCATATTATTCTTAACTTTATGGTTTTTCTAAGGGTATTTAAGCCATGTGCAGGGCTTCGATTGATTTATTGAGTTGGTTTTGATAAGACCACTTTTAGTTGAAAGAATAAGACAAATAGATCTACTGAAACTGCCCTGTAGTATATTTGACTTCACACAGAGGAAGATCAGGTCAGTCTGCAGAAAGTCATTTTTTAAAATCGTTTTATCAACACCCAGCGTATGTTAATCAATATGAAAAGTTGGCAAAAATCACTTTCATTTTCAATAGTACAATCACAAAACAATTGAATCTAACAAAAAAAGTTTGGCCATGCCCCAAAAAACATTACTTGATTGACAGGGTATAGCAAAATGTGATGTTGTTAATTCACTAAAATAATAACATTATTTTTGTGTACAAAATAATGAAAACTAATTAACATACTTGAATAATGGCGTAAACAATTGAGGGAACAGCTCAGATTTAAACATTAACCCTGAATTAATACAGTAGGAGAGCCGTCGTAAGATTAGATCACTCTTATCAACGTAATATGTTATCATTATGCTATTATTGCTATTATGCTACATTACTGCTATAATAAATGACTACATCAGACCAATCGTGTTGTACATAGTGTTAGTAGAGGAGGGTTTTGTAATGGGATTCAGACAACATGCCTAACATCAGCACAGAGTTATTTTATCATCTAAAGCAAAGTCAATATACAACACAGTATAAAACTTTATTTTCTATAAACAGTATATTTTAAGCCAGTTAAGGCATTCTATAAGACAGCTTTGCATCGTAGTACATTTTCTTCTCATTCTTTAAGAGTTACTGTGAGTGGTCAAATGTTCTAGTCTAGAGTAAGATACAAAATAAATTTAATAAGCAACATTATTTTTATTTTTTTACTACCGGTAAAATAAACATTAAATGAGCTACACAAGTTTCCTGCTCTTTAAAAAGGCAAGTCCTTATCGGCAACAAATTGTCAATTTTATCTTAAACAGCATTTTAAAATCATCACTTACCAATTCCTGACTTTACGTAAACAGCCAATTCAGCATGTGTTGTCTCTCATTGGAGTTGAACATTGGGGAATGGCCTGGAAATTGGAAACATCTAGAATGCAATCCTGGAGAAAGGAAATCAAAGTTAAATGAGATCATGCATGCCATGAAAAATGTTTCACCAAAGGGCAAAAAGGAAGCTGGAGATAACAGAGGATAAAGCACATAGTGTCGTGTTACTGGGAGCTGCTATGAGTGTGCTTCGAATGTGTATGTGTGTGTGTATATAGTGTAGACAGACATGTCAAAAATGCATTTTGTTTAAAATAATTTCAATAATGCCACTGCTATAGTTTTTTGCATGAAGCAAGACTGTTGGTTTGTGGCATTGCAGTGTGTGTGTGTGTGTGTGTGTGTGTGTGTGTGTGTGTGTGTGTGTGTGTGT
>NC_036854.1:26690867-26703982 GCF_002910315.2 Salvelinus sp. IW2-2015 | reverse complement strand
GTGTGTGTGTGTGTGTGTGTGTTGTGTGGTGTGTGTGTGTGTGTGTGTGTGTGTGTGTGTGTGTGTGTGTGTGTGTGTGTGTGTGTGTGTGTGTGTGTGTGTGTGTGGTTTTGTGTGTGTGTGTGTGTTAAGTGTGATGGCAGGTGCCGAAGGGCATTAAAAAGTTAATCGCTAATATAGTGCCTTTGTGAGTTAAAAGTGTTGCACTGCAAAAAAAAAAAGAATTATCACAGGGCTCTGACAATATTGAGTTCCAATGACGCAGAGCTACAGTACCCAAAATAAATTCACTTCAAAAGGCTGAGCTCTGAGCCAGACACACCCAACCATGCTTGTAGTAGTAGTAATAGTAGTAGCAGCAGCAGTAGTAGTAATAGTAGTAGCATCAGCAGTAGTAGCAGTATTAGTAGTAGTAACAGTAGTAGTAGTAGCAGCAGCAGCAGTAGTAGTAGTAGTAGTAGCAGCAGCAGTAGTAGTAATAGTAGTAGCAGTAGCAGTAGTAGTAGTAGCAGTAGCAGTAATAGTAGTAGTAGCAGTAGTAGTAGTAGTAATATTCCTATTGTTCTCTGTAGTTGTTGGCAGCAGCAGCGGTAGTGGTAGTAGTAGTAGTAGTAGTAGTAGTAGTAGTAGTAGTAGTAGTAGGCCTATTGTTCTCTGTAGGTGTTGGCAGCAGCAGTAGTAGTACTTTGTGTTATAGGAACAGCACTTATGACAAATGTGTTACAAGTAGTTTAAACTGAATTTAAATGGCATTATACATTGTGTTGAACATACCTCCCTGATATGCCCATATGGAATTGCTTCCCTCTGAAACTCCACCATGCTGGGGAGAGAGAGGTTTAAAATACTATCTAAAAGAAATACTAAACTTATGATACTACTCCCCCTTACATCCCAACGTGATTTATGTGAAATAATAATACACTATTTAATGCTTAAACATGGCTAGGAGCAATCTTCGCCTATCAAGATGTACAATGGAGTAATGGCGCTGGAAGACAAATCACCTCCTGGACTTGTGATGCTTGTTTAAAAAGGTGCTCAGCAGATATATTAAACTGTATGTAATTGTACACTAACTCTGGGCTGTAGGCACAACGCGGTGAGCACAGGAGGCGGCCAGCCTGATACAGATGGAGTGGGGTAATCAATTTGGCTGAAGCATCAGCCGGAGAGAGGGGTGAGGGGGTGAGAGAGCTCTCAGATGTCTCACACTGTTGTCTTGTTTGGGATCTATCCATCCATCCTATACTCTTATTCTGTCTGAGCGCTCAGCAATGACACAACGACAACAACTTTTGATAATAAATCYACAGTGACGTTGGATTTCAGGTTTGCAAATGATATACAGTAGGTGTAGTTATTTTAAAAGAGAATGTGATATTATGGCAAACTAAGTTTCCTTAACATTGCTCTTTATTACTACACCTTGGGTAAATTAAAACAGCTCTTGAGAGATTAGTTGCACTTGGAAAGGTTTCAGAAGCATATGTTTGCAGAATGGGCTTTTTCTCACCGCGTTAATCAGCCTTTCCCAGGACCGAGTTCAGACAGGGTTGATCACGCTGTGCTGAATTTATGGCTCCCTGATTGCCTTGTTTAATTCAACTCCATATCAACTCATCCTGATCTGATGAATCATCATCCACCTTTTACCACCAAATCCAGGTAACGATCAACAAACACAGTAATTACAATGGTTAATGAAGCCTCTATGATACAGACCCTGTGTGAGCTGTGGGTGGTTCACAAGTGATCTTACAAGAATTAAAAACATCAGACACTCCCAGATCCCTCCCTTATAAGTTATTCTGTTGAACCTGCCCTCGCCATTGCAAAGACAAACATCTTGATATCTGGTGCATCACATGCAATTACAGCCACGGTGAGCCACAGGTGTTGAATTCTTCTGGTAAGCCATAAATCATTATATGCATGATTTGTGCACTCAGCCAGGTCTGTAATTTCATTCTCTTCTCTCATTTTCTTTTTCCTGACCACACAATCCATTTAGCTGGTTTATGGGATGGGGAGAGAGACACACACAGAGGCTTTCATGATGATCACACGATGCCCTGTGCGATGGGGGGGGGGGGGGTCCTAGCACCTAGAATGGGATACCAGCTAAAAACTACGCCCATGTGTCAGTCCTTTTCAAACTTAAAGTCAGATCCACACTAAAACGAGCCTGACGTCACATACAAGGGTTTGCCTGTCGCCACGGACGCAACGATGACCTCTGGGAAAGGTAAATTAACTTTCCCCGCCACTTTAGAGGCGTTCCTAAATGTGCCAGGCTGAGTGATAATCCCTGGAACACAGATGTGGGACGCAGGTGGAGAAGGGTAATGGGAGGCATCAGGGGGTAATAACATCCCAATATACAGGACCAGTCAAAAGTTTGGACACACCTACTCATTCAAGGGTTTTTCTTTATTTTTACTATTTTCTACATTGTAGAATAATAGCGAAGATATCAAAACTATGAAATAACACATATGGAATCATGTAGTAACCAAAGAAAGGGTTAAACAAATGGTGTACATAATATGGACTTGGTCTTTTACCAAATATCTTCTGTATACCACCCCTATATTCTCACGTCACAACACAGTTGATTGGCTCAAATGCATTAAGAAGGAAATAAATTCTACAAATTAATTTAACAAGGCACACCTGTTAATTGAAATGAATTCCAGGTGATTACCTCATGAAGCTGGTTGAGAGAATGCCAACAGTGTGCAAAGCTGTTATCAAGGCAAAGGGTGAAGAATCTCAAATATAAAATATATTTGGATTTGTTTAACACTTTTTTGGTTACTACATGATTCCATATGTGTTATTTCATAGTTATGATGTCTTCACTATTATTCTACAATGTTGAAAACAGTCAAAATAAAGAAAAACCCTTGAATGAGTAGGTGTGTCCAAACTTTTGAGTGGTACTGTATGTTAAACACATCATATGCCATATAGTACGTTATTAAATATATTATGGATGACATAGCTCAGAATTTAGGTTAATTCCTAAAACTTTAATTGTAATAGTTAACTCCATAACACACATGAGAGAATTATGGGAGAATTAAAAGCAAATGTAGGCCAAAAATCTGAGTAGTGTGTTTTAGGCATTTGTCAGAGGGCGCAAAGTGTTGCATATCCCTAGAATTGTAAACACATTAGGCCTTTTATTATTCTGTCCTTGAGTGCACAACGTACAAAGACAAAAATTGCAATAATCCCCATTTTGATTGACATTTCATATCTCTGGAAATATTCAAAATAATTAAAAACTGAAATCTTGAAAGGTAATAGCTTCTCACATCCATTAAGTAGTTAAAGGTTATGTGGAAAACAGTATTATTGCTCAAAGCAAAACTCTTAATTAAATGACACTACATAATTTGTTTCCCAATCCCTTTCCTATATATGCAGGGCTCAGGTTAAATTAATGCGCACTGAAACATGCATGTCATTTACAGACGCTCTGAGAAGACAACAAACACATTTTTTTTCTGTCTCTATGTATTAGAAGGAAACGCATATTTTCAGATTGGATAAGCAGACACCGTTCCTGACAAAATTGTTTGTTTAATTACTTTTCTTTTTCTTCTCTTTTGGTCCGATTTGCAAAGAGGTATGCTTCCCCCTCCTGGCTGCACACGAACAAGAAAACAAAAGCTTCCCTTTCCTTCTGGAGTTTGAGTGTGTAGTAGTGTACTAGGTTCTCTTCTCTCATTGGTTTACTATTTTTAATACTGTATATTTAATGTTATGTATTGAGGTAAAGCCTATATGGTGAGAAATTATTGTTACCAACCTGTTTCCTAAGGTGCAGTGGAAGCAGTCCCAAAGTATTTCACATAAATCCAAAGAGATGTCCAAATGGTTTAGCTCTTAGTTAGAAATATAATCAGTTAATAGGTTACGTTACATCAGCTGTCAAATTCAGATAATTGATATGCATTGCCTGGACTTACTTTGGTCATACTGTAGTCAGCACATACTGTAGTCAACACATACTGTAGTCAGCACACACTGTAGTCATCACATACTGTAGTCAGCACATGCTTTGGTCATACTGTATTCAACACATACTGTAGTCAGCACATACTGTAGTCATCACATACTGTAGTCAGCACATACTGTAGTCAACACATACTGTAGTCAGCACCACTGCAGTCAACACATGCTTTGGTCATACTGTATTCAACACGTACTGTAGTAAGCACATACTGTAGTCAGCACATACTGTAGTCAGCACATTACTGTAGTCAACACATACTGTAGTCAGCACATACTGTAGTCAACACATACTGAGTCGCACTACTGTATCAACACATGCTTTGGTCATACTGTAGTCAACACGTACTGTAGTAAGCACACACTGTAGTCAGCACATACTGTAGTCAGCACATACTGTAGTCAACACATACTGTAGTCAGCACATACTGTAGTCAACACATGCTTTTGTCATACTGTAGTCAACACATACTGTAGTAATCACATACGTTAGTCAGCACATACTGTAGTCAGCACATACTGTAGTCAACACATTACTGTAGGCAGCACATGCTGTAGTCAACACATGCTTTGGTCATACTGTAGTCAACACATAGTGTAGTCATACTGTAGTCAACACATAATATAGTCAACACTTGTTCTGTTCACGATAATCCTAAGGAACACATTCACTTGAATACACAGGAAGACGGTTTGAAAGCCCTTTTAATGGCTTAGTAGATCTTACAATACATTCCTTTTACCAAAACAGGACATAGGAGGTACATTCCGAGAAGCATCCGCAACCCCACCAATATCGTCACAGTACTTTTCTAAGGTCACTCGCAGAGAGGGCCCCAAAAAATTAAATAAATTGTGAGACCAGCAAGCCTAGCAGATCAAAGAAAATAACATGAGAGAGGATATGAGTGCTTTGAGAAGTAATATAGCGGAGATAGCATCTGTTTTCCATAGCATGCAAGAGGCTTCAGACTAGCCCACGAAAGAGACAACAGAGAAGGCACTTTAGCCTGTGCAAAAAGCAAACTCAAATGGGTTTTTAAGAAACCCTCAATGTTATGTAGGATTGGGTGACATTATAGCGTTCCTCGATCCTTTTGGAAAGGTCCATTCCCCCCTTGTTCGCAAAAGATAAGGGTTTTTATGACAAAATACATTTAGGGATTGTTTTTGATAAGACAAGCGCCATTGTCATTTTCTTCTGGAATTTTCCATTTTGAAGGTGGAACTTTGAGTTGAAGGTTGTGTGTAAGGATATATGGGTCAATTTTCTTTTTAATCTCAGGAAAGTGGGTTGTGGGAGAAACGTAGGTCATCAAGGGAGGGTGCTGGGAAACTCTCAGACTGCAGCGCATACTGTAGTCAACACATACTCTCAGACTGCAGCGTATACTGTAGTCAACACATACTGTAGTCAACACATACTCTGAGACTGCAGCGTATACTGTAGTCAACACATACTGTAGTCATCACATACTGTAGTCATCAAATACTGTAGTCAACACATACTGTAGTCAACACATACTGTAGTCAACACATACTGTAGTCAACACATACTGTAGTCAACACATACTAGGGTTTTGAAATACACATCTAAGCACACTTGTTGAATACTGTAAAACCACCCACTCAATGGATATTTCTGTTTCAGTCATCATTGCAAGGTAACTTTTGATTGCTTTAACTGTGCTTCACAACAGTTTAGTCCAATAGACGAATTACTAAAACTATACATTTTCCATTTTTGTTTATTCACTTCACTTAGTAGTCCTCACTTCACTTAGTAGTCCTCACTTCACTTAGTAGTCCTCTCAACCAGTCTCATTTGAAAAGGCAATTAAGCTTCATGCCGTTTCTGTACTTTGTCTTTTCTATCAAGAACATATAGGTCCCATGCGAACCTCAAAAATATTGAATGGCCTCAGTGATCAACACTGCAAGGGGACATATTGAATACAGATTTGACTGTTTCAGAAGTAATTTCCCTTTATTTATGGCAGGTCCGTCCGGTGGTCTGGTGCAAAGCCATTACACCACTGTGTATCTTTTCGAATAATCAATCAATAATTATTTTATTATTTAATAGGATCTTATGGGGAGGAAATGGGTTTTATATAAATCCATTGTTTTTGATGAATGGGTACACTTGTAAAGTTTGATGGGAAAAGAAAGTGGGCAGCCCCATGCAGACTATACTGTGCAATACTGAATACTTTTTTACAGCCAGGCTGTAAATATGACATTTGTGTCAATTGGAGTGCAGTGTAACAGGAAGGGGACTCATAAATTCAGAGACATTTAATTAACCCCTTGCATTCAGCGCTTAGGCACTTTCTAGGTCTAGGAGGTGACCTGTGAGTGGTGGGTGGTAAGGGACCTGGCGGAAGTGGCCAGCCAGGCAGCACCCAAGTCTCATTCAAAATGAGTTATTAACAGAACTTTTTGAATAGATGGAAAAATTGTAGCCTTGCTATTTAGTGTCATAAAGCCCCGGCCGAGGCGACACGGGGCCCCCTAGGGACAAAAGGCAATACCATTACAATCAAATCTGAGATGGAAGAGGGATAGAGCTGTCCACTCTGAATTTTTATATTGTCAAAGAGCTAGGAGGAAATAATGCCATCCTGGAGTGAATTAACCTCCTGTGTGGATGGAGAGAGAGGCCCAGGTTGGCTTGGGCGGCTGGGAAAGAAAGGGAGGAGGGATGGGGGAGGGTGGAGAGATGCAGTAAGGGCTGGATGGAGGGAGGGATGAAGGGCGGATGGAGGGAGGAGGGGAGGGAGGGATACAGCAAGAGCTGGGGTGAGGGAGGGAAGGAAGGAGGAGGGATGGAGAGAGGGCAGAGGGATACAGTATAGCTTGGGGTGAGGAGAGGTGAGGGAAAGAGGGAATCATTCCGTGAGCTGTAAAGGCCTTGAGGAGTGTCAACATCAAACACAGGACAGGATTGGTCCTTCTTGGTCAGACAAGGGATATGTCAAAGTTTCACCTCTCTGGTATTGCTTCTGTAATTGAATCTGAAAAACAGCAAAAGGTGCATTTAGTAGGTAAGGATAAAATCAATAAATTCATGTTCTATCTGGCCTTCTTGTCAATTATGTTCAGTGAGCTCATAATTCACCATTTGTTGAATTGCAAAAAACAAATGAAGAAGTAAACACACAACAAGAAAGGAATGTATAATATAAATAGGCATCTTTTCACCCAGCCCCCAGTCTGGTAGGACAGGTTAAGCTGTTTGCAGATTTAGTTACAGCAATTGTTTCCAGACACGAAAGATGACCATTGTGTGCACAAAGTAATAAAATAAGAAGTTATAGATCTTCTGGCACTGGACAAGGTAGGACCAAACTTATCAATACAGTCAAGACTTTAATGTTTGATGTGAACAAAAATAAAACATGTTTTTTCTGTTTTGCACCGACTGATTAGACTACGAATGTAGTTTCTCTATGCCTCTCTGCATTTCACTTCTCACCTGCTCTGGTGTAGTTTTTTAATTAAATCCGTATTTTACCAGGTAAATTGACTAAGAACACCTTATTTACAGCGACAACTTTGGAAATAGTTACCCTCTCCATCCTCAAAGTGATGGCCTTGTGGAGCGCTTCAACAAAACGCTTGGACAGCAGCTGGCCATCGTCTCTTCCAAACACCAGCGTGACTGGGACAAGCACCTGCCTATGGTCCTCATGGCATGCCGCTCCGCTGTCCAAGACTCCACCTCCTGCACGCCTGCCCTCCTCATGCTGGGGAGAGAGATCCGCACCCCTGCGGAGATGGCGTTTGGTCGGCCCCTGGATAGCCCTCCTGTTCCCCCGGGGCCGGAGTATGCCCGGAGACTCCAGGACCGCCTGGAGACAGCCCACACTTTCGCCAGAGAGCGGCTGGTGAATGCAGGTGTGAGGCAGAAGAGGAACTATGACGTGCACACCCGGGGAAGGCACTTTGTGGCTGGGGAGCTGGTCTGGGTCTACAGCCCCCTAAGGTAAAAAGGCAGCTGCCCCAAGTTGGACAGCTACTGGGTGGGGCCCTGCAGTGTCCTGGAGAGGGTAGGTGAGGTTGTTTACCGGGTGCAGCTTCCTCCCAGGGGGAGAAAGGTGACACTGCACCGGGACAGGTTAGCCCCATACAGAGGGGCCTCTTCTCCCCAAACCCCAGGGACCCCCACAATTCCCCTCTCTGGCAATGACATTCTCCAGGCACCCACCCCCAGGTGCCGCAGACAAGGCTCCAGACAGCCCACTCCTCCTGTCTCCCTCCCTGTGTCACCGCATGGATCCCCAGATCCACGGACTGTATTACCCGTTCCCGCTTCCTTGTCCCCCATATCCCTGCCTTCATCACCTGGTTCCCAGAGGGGCACTCTGCGACCATCACGGCCACGCAGGCAAAGGAGACCTCCGGGTCGCTTCAGAGACTTTGTTTGTTCCCTCGGGGACGAGGGACTTTGTGGTGGGGGGGCTGTGTAGCGACCCGCACAGACAGCTGTGTGTTATGTGTTAGGCTGGTAGGTGGTTGTGTTGTACTTACCAGTACCCAGTGTTYGCGGGGTCCGACATGCCAATCAACCTGCTATCTGCCAATCACGGGAATGCCTGGAATGTTCTGATGCCGGGCATCCTGGCGGTTGGCGGAGTGGCGTGGAGGGGCGTTGGGCAGGGGGATGGACCATTGGAAGTTAAGTCCAGGTTTAGCCTTTGTTCTCTCTCTTATGTCTGGCCTTCACAAGAGAAGGTCACGGTTGGCTTGTGGTTATCTTTCATTTATTTGGCGTGGGCTACGGCCAAACAGTAGCCTGTGTGAAGTTGGGTTAATAAACCATCAATTCGTAAACGCAATCCTCTGACAATTGTTCCTTTATGATCTAGTCAGGTCATTACAATACATTTTTCAGAAAAAGCAACTTCCTAAGCATGCAAAGAAGTTAGCACATTTTTATTTTGAATTGCGAAAAAACAGCACTGCTGGTAATAAGGCAGGTCAGAATGTATGTCATTGTGTTTTGTGGTCGTTTAAGGATTTGCCACACAGCTCACTGCAGTGCTTAGCTAGCTAACTAAGGACACTAACATTACATGACCAAAGTATGTGGACACCTGCTCATCGAACATCTCATTCCAAAATCATGGGCATTAATATGGAGTTGATCCCCCCTATTGCTGCTATTACAGCCTCTGCTCTTCTGGGAAGGTTTTCCACTAGATGTTGGAACATTGCTTAGGGGACTTTCTTCCATTCAGTCACAAGAGCATTAGTGAGAGGGGCGATTAGGCCTGGTTCACAATCGGCGTTCCAATTCAACCCAAAGGTGTTCGATGGGGTTGAGGTCAGGGCTTTGTGCAGGCCAGTCAAGTTCTTCCCCATTGATCTCGACAAAGAATTTCTTTATGGACCTCGCTTTGTTCGCGGGGGCATTGTCGTGCTGAAACAGGAAAGGGCCTTCCCCAAACTGTTGCCACAAGGTTGGAAGCACATAATCATCTAGAATGTCATTGTATGCTCTAGTGTTAAGATTTCCCTTCACTGGAACTAAGCGGCCTAGCCCAAACCATGAAAAACAGCCCCAGACCATTACTCCTCTTCCACCAAACTTTACAGTTGGCACTATGCATTGGGGCAGGTAGCGTTCTCCTGGCATCCACCAAACCCAGATTTGTCCGTCGGACTGCCAGATGGTGAAGCGTGATTCATCACTCCAGAGAACATGTTTCCACTGCTCCAGAGTCAATGGTGACGAGCTTTACACCACTCCAGCCGATGCTTGGCATTGCACATGGTGATCTTAGGCATAAAGTTCCCAACAAACAGCTGACGTTGCTTCCAGAGGCAGTTTTGAACTCGGTAGTGAGTGTTGCAACCAAGGACACTTCGCAACTGAGCCGTTGTTGCTCCTAAACGTTTTCACTTTACAATAACAGCACTTACAGTTGACCAGGGCATACATTTGACCAATTGACTTGTTGGAAAGGTGGCATCCTATGATGGTGCCACGTTGAAAGTAACTGAGCTCATCAGTAAGGCCAGTCTACTGCCAATGTTTGTCTATGGAGATTGCTTCATCTTCTATGAGGTTTAACGGCAGTTGGCATCCAATGTGTTGTATTACCGCCACCTACTAGACTGACCTAACTCCTAGACCTAACTCACTAGACCTAACTCCCTTGTACTTTACTTGAAAAAGAAAACTTTACTAAATAAATACCCGACCATCTAGCACTATACTCACTCATTTCAAAATTATATAAAATAAATTAACACCCCCCCTACTCCACTAATTAAATGTATTTATTTCTACCTGATACCATCACCCTGAAAGGATGGGACATCACCACTTAACACATCCTGTAACTCTCCTGCCGTCAAGTCTCGCACACCCAAATACCTCTCTGTAGCTGCCACCACATCCTCAATTTTCTGAGCCTTCCGATCCATCCCTGCAGTACAATTAATAACCATTGCTATAAATGCTAAAAATCACTTTTAAGCCTATCCCTCTGTACTGGTATATCTCTACTACTCTCACCACTCCTCCCCCTTAACCCATCTTCCTCTACTTTCTTCACTGCCTCAGCATGTGACAACTTCGGCTCTACTCTAACCCTGGAAACCTCAACCTGCCTCTCTCGCACGGGACATTTCTGATCCCCAGCTCCATGGGCACCCCTACAATTAACACATTCCACTACTTTCCCCAATACTACACATTCCTTTGTCTCCTTTGTCTCGTGCCCTTCTGCACATTTCTTCACACCTTGGAACCTCCCTCCTACACACTGCTGCCACATGCCCATAAGCTTGACACTGTAACATCTTAATGTATTCGGCACATACGCTCATACAGGATAACTTATATATCCTAACTTCACTTTGTCAGGCAAAGACTCAACTTCATAACTCAAAAGAACAGACAATGATCTTTCTGTTCCCCCACTCTCGCCACACTGTCTGCGTCGCATCAAACGACTAGCATCACATACACCGGAATCTTGTGTCCTCAGCTAGTCAACGTTCATATCTACTGCTACCCCAGTTATCACTCCTTTCATTGGTGCCATTTTCTTGAGAACGAAACTATTCACTTTTCTTGCCCCCATTCATTTTACTTCGAGAGCATTCTTCCTCTGCCCAACTGAAACACAAACAGTTATCACTAGACCCCCTCTAGTTACCCTCACCGATTCCACATGACCCAACTCTTTTTTCACCCACCGTAAACCACAAATGGATCAGCCAAAAGGCAAGAGTCCACTTCTCCATAGACTTCACTCCTACTGTCACACTCTTGTTCATCCTGATCCTCGGTGCATACCTCGGTCTCCGATAACTTTTACCGCACCTACCACCTCCGATACTTCACCCTCATTCACTTCCATTTCTCCCCCTGTCTTCAGCTCCCTCTGCTTACACTTTCTACCATTCTTCTTTGGCAAACCATATCCCTTTTTATCAAGCTCACCCTCTTCTTCCCTCACTCTCTTAGAACCTCTTCTCCCTCTCTTTTTCCCTCCATTCCTTTCTCCGTTTTCCAAGTACACGTCTCCTTATGATAATACTGCCACTTCATCCCTGACACCATCTTTGTACTTGCTTTCTCTAGGGACTCCATTTTCCCCTTCTGGAGTTCTGCTCATGTCCCCAATAACGTGCCTACAACAACACAACTGGGCCTTCCGACCTTCCAAATACAATCACACCAGTCCGCTTCCTCATCTTACTCCAGCCCCTTCTCGTCTCGTATCATCGTTCTTTGGAGATTGCATACTGTGTGCTTAATTTTATCACCTGTCAACAACGGGTGTGGCTGAAATAGCCAAATCCACTAATTTGAAGGGGTGTCCACATACTTTTGGTGATGTATTGTAGCTAGATTACTATCTTATTAGCTAGCAATTAATCATTGGCGTACTCAATCATATAGCTAGCTAGCTGGCTTAGTAGTGCTGCACATCTGGAATAGTCAAATCCAGAGACTCCCACGGAAATCAGATCAATGATAATTGCACTGTTGCTGTCCTTGATTGTTACAGGTAATATTCTCTAGCTAGCTAGCTATGCAGTTCTTGAATTGGCAATGTGTGTCAGTGATTCCTAATTACGGTGTTGCCTACTATCTAAGCATGCGAGTACACAGACAACTTCTTCATATTCCCACCTTAATTTAAACCATCAAATTTCAATTAATAGCCTGGCGTTTATTTTGCTGAAATGTGTGCTGTTGCCCAGCTATTAAAAGAGACAGGCAGGCTATTTGAGACTGCTGTTTAATTGACGTTTTACGGTAGTCTGTGACAGTCGCATCTTTCGCAACATAAGTAATGAAACTGCCTCTGTTTCCTGTCTTTGATCTCCAGCCCCCAGACACCATGAGTGACAAATTCGGCCGATGAACTACAACAACGTTGTAGCATCTGTCTATCTCCATTCCGTTGTCCAGTGAGGTCACGATGTCTCCGCACATCAAGTTCTGTGGAGGAGCTGAGAGTGCTGGGCATCAACCTGAGCAGCTTTCAACACAGCTACCCAGTTCGGCATCTGCACTGCGGGCATCTTCCTCTTTCACCTCCTCTATGCTACCTACAGGTAAGCTGAGGTGTATTCACTAGGAACCAAGCAGAAGCAATCGGCGAGGGACCTACCTGAAACTAGTTTCGTTTGGAAAACATTTTCCGTTGAGATTGTTTTTGCAACAGTGTGCACGAGTGATTACACCCCAGAACTCATTCCTGTCATGATATAGGAGGGATAATTCATTCAAGGTAAGTGGATCGCTTTTGTATGAGAGTACGTATTCACAAAGGATCCTCAGAATAGGAGTGGTTGGATATAGGACCAGTTTAGCCTTTTAGATCATAATGAATAAGATGATGTGACAGGGGGGGGATCTTATTCCCGACCAGCACTCCTACACTGAAGGCTTTATGAAGTACGGCCCCTGATTTTGACGTGAAGATGCTGCCTTGATAATGCTATAGATAATGAAATAAAACACTAGAGGAAAAAAACAGAAAGAGGAATAACTGTCAAACCATGAAGAGATTTAGCAACTGCATCTACGAAACTATACGTGCCTACCTCACACTGTTTCTAGA
>NC_036854.1:26677300-26688908 GCF_002910315.2 Salvelinus sp. IW2-2015 | reverse complement strand
AAAACCTATAGTGTCTTACCTCACACTTCTAGAAACTATACGTGTCTTACCTCCACATGTCTAGAAACCTATTACGTGTCTTACCTCACCACTGTCTAGAAACCTATACGTGTCTTACCTCACACTGTCTAGAAACCTATACGTGTCTTACCTCACACTGTCTAGAAACCTAACGTGTCTTACCTCACACTGTTCTAGAAAACCTATACGTGTCTTACCTCACACTGTCTAGAAACCTATACGTGTCTTACCTCACACTGTCTAGAAACCTATAGGTGTCTTACCTCACACTGTCTAGAAACCTATACGTGTCTTACCTCACCACTGTCTATTAACCTATACGTGTCTTACCTTCACTGTCTAGAAACCTATACGTGTCTTACCTCACACTGTCTAGACACCTATATTGTCTTAGCTCACTGTCTAGAAACCTATACGTGTCTTACCTCACACTGTCTAGAAACCTATACTTGTCTTACCTCACACTGTCTATACGTGTCTTACCTCACACTGTCTATACGGTCTTACCTTACACTGTCTAGAAACCTATACGTGTCTTACCTCACACTGTCTAGAAACCTATACGTGTCTTACCTCACACTGTCTAGAAACCTATACGTGTCTTACCTCACACTGTCTAGAAACTATACGTGTCTTACCTTACACTGTCCTAGAAACCTATACGTGTCTTACCTCACTGTCTAGAAACCTATACGTGTCTTACCTACACTGTCTACAAACCTATACGTGTCTTACCTCACACTGTCTAGAAACATATACGTGTCTTACCTCACACTCTCTAGAAAGCTATACGTGTCTTACATCACACTCTCTAGAAAGCTATACGTGTCTTACCTCACACTCTCCTAGAAAGCTATATACGTGTCTTACCTCACACTGTCTAGAAAGCTATACGTGCTTACCTCACACTGTCTAGACACCTATACGTGTCTTACCTCACACTGTCTAGAAACCTATACGTGTCTTAACTCACACTGTCTAGAAACCTATACGTGTCTTACCTCACACTTGTCTAGAAACCTATACGTGTCTTACCTCACACTATCTAGAAACCTATACGTGTCTGTACCTCACACTGTCTAGAAACCTATACGTGTCTTACCTCACACTGTCTAGAAACCTATACGTGTGTCTTACCTCACACTGTCTAGAAACCTATACATGTGTCTTACCTCACTGTCTAGAAACCTATACGTGTCTTACCTCACACTAGTTACGCCCTCACCTCCAAGCACTGACCACTGTTCAACTTTTATTTCGGATTTCCGTCCGTACTTTTTTGGGGAAGTTGTTTGTGAGTGTGGAGTTTGAGGAGGCCTAGTTCTTGGTATTCTGCCTTTCATCTCCAAGACACTGTCTTCATAAAGGTTCCACGTCCTAGCGATCAGAGGCTTGTTTTTTTGCTTTCCTTTCTCTCCCTCCCTGCATTGGCGATGCGGTCCACTGGTCCCCCAGGGGGGCTAGTTGGAAGCTCTACTGCGTTCGCACAGGATGCGAACGAGATCTGATGTGAACCCTTCAAAGGAGAGCAGAGGGGGAATCAAAGCACGCCAGACCAACCTGCTGCGTCACCTTGTCACCCCCAAGGCATCTATCGGCCTGTTTGGGAAGACTCTTCAGTCTCCTCTTCCTTTCGTTTTACATGTGTTCAACACAAACCAACCTCAACCCTCTCTCTTCTCCTGTTTGGATTTGATTGAGTTGAAAAGTCCAGTAGAAAGTTTTTTTTAAATATAATTTTGCATGGCTGAACTTGTTCAAAGGGCCGTGTGCACCTACCAACCTTTCACATTCAGATTTAGTGTTTAATAGTCACATCTACTGGGTTGCAGGGGAGATTGCAGGGTACAGTGTTTAATAGTCACATTTGCAGGGGAGATTGCAGGGTACAGTGTTTAATAGTCACATGTACAGGGTTGCAGGGGAGACTGCAGGGTACAGTGTTTCATAGTCACATGTACAGGGTTGCAGGTGTGACTGCAGGGTACAGTGTTTCATAGTCACATGTACAGGGTTGCAGGTGTGACTGCAGGGTACAGTGTTTAATAGTCACATGTACAGGGTTGCAGGTGTGACTGCAGGGTACAGTGAACATCTTAGGCACTGAGCTCCAACATGCAGGACTAAGGGAAATGAGATAATGAAAATGGTAATAAAAAAACAACAAACGAAATAGCTCTATATACGTAATTACAGTTGAAATCGGAAGTTTACATACACTTAGGTTGGAGTCATTAAAACTTGTTTTTCAACCACTCCACACATTTCTTGTTAACAAACTATAGTTTTGGCAAGTCGGTTAGGACATCTACTTTCTGCATGACACAAGTCATTTTTCCAATAATTGTTTACAGACAGATTATTTAACTTATAATTCACTGTATCACAATTCCAGTGGGTCAGAAGTTTACATACACTAAGTTGACTTTGCCTTTAAACAGCTTGGAAAATTCCAGAAAATTATGTCATGGCTTTAGAAGCTTCTGTTAGGCTAATTGACATAATTTGAGTCAATTGGAGGTGTACCTGTGGATGTATTTCAAGGCCTACCTTCAAAATCAGTGCCTCTTTGCTTGACATCATGGGAAAATCAAAAGAAATGAGCCAAGACATCAGAAAAAAAAATTGTAGACCTCCACATGTCTGGTTCATCCTTGGGAGCAATTTCCAAATGCCTGAAGGTACCACGTTCATCTGTACAAACAATAGTACACAAGTATAAACAGCCGTCATACTGCTCAGGAAGGAGCCGTGTTCTGTCTCTTAGAGATGAACGTACTTTGGTGCGGAAAGTGCAAATCAATCCCAGAACAACAGCAAAGGACCTTGTGAAGATGCTGGAGGAAACAGGTACAAAAGTATCTATATCCATAGTAAAACGAGTCCTATATCGACATAACCTGAAAGGCCGCTCAGCAAGGAAGAAGCCACTGCTCCAAAACCGCCATAAAAAAGCCAGACTACGGTTTGCAACTGCACATGGGGACAAAGATTGTACTTTTTGGAGAAATGTCCTCTGGTCTGATGAAACAAAAATAGAACTGTTTGGCCATAATGACCATTGTTATGTTTGGAGGAAAACGGGGGAAGCTTGCAAGCCGAAGAACACCATCCCAACCTTGAAGCACGGGGGTGGCAGCATCATGTTGTGGAGATGCTTTGCTGCAGGAGGAACTGGTGCACTTCACAAAATAAATGACATCATGAGGTAGGAAAATTATGTGGATATATTGAAGCAACATCTCAAGAGTCAGAGAAGTCAGGAAGTTAAAGCTTGGTCGCAAATGGGTCTTCCAACTGGACAATGACCCCAAGCATACTTCCAAAGTTGTGTAAAGTGGCTTAAGGACAACAAAGTCAAGGTATTTAAGTGGCCATCACAAAGCCCTGACCTCAATCCTATAGAAAATGTGTGGGCAGAACTGAAAAATGTATGCGAGCAAGGATGCCTACAAACCTGACTCAGTTACACCAGCTCTGTCAGGGGGAATGGGCCAAAAATCACCCAACTTATTGTGGGAAGTTTGTGGAAGGCTACCCGAAATGTTTGACCCAAGTTAAACAATTTAAAGGCAATGCTACCAAATACTAATTCAGTGTATGTAAACTTCTGACCCATGAAAGAAATATAAGCTGAAATAAATAATTATCTCTGCTATTATTCTGACATTTCACATTCTTAAAATAAAGTGGTGATCCTAACTGACCTAAGACCAGKAATTTTTACTTGAATTAAATGTCAGGAATTGTGAAAAACTGAGTTTAAATGTGTTTGGCTAAGGTGTATGTAAACTTCCGACTTTAACAGCCAGTGTGACGTGGGCCTCTCTCAACTCACACTGATATGAGGCAGAGTGGCGACTTGTCTGCCAAGTGCTCCACTCCTATCCGCCACTCAGAATTGCAACTATCTAGCCAGCGCATTTACGTTTTCCACTTGACCCATATGGAGGGGTGAGAAGACACAGGCTCCGTCTGTCTCCACCTGTTCTGTTGTTGCCCCCCATCTTGTCACAAAGGGAAATGCCCTCCGAAATTTCAAAAGTTTAGTTCACCTTTCGTTTCAAAGGTTTTTGTGATTGGATGTCAGTCATGACAGATGTTGGATCAATTGGAATCATTAAAAAAAGTTCTCGACACTGAGATCCACTTGGTGTATTCAACGTTCTATCCAAGTGGAACGCGTCAGTCGAGTAGTCTCCCTGAATTCAAAGTCAGCTGCTATGGAGAAATTCCCTTKACTCTGTATCCTAACGCCTCTCTGTTTTCTAGGGAAACGGTACAATCTGGCTGATGTATCGGCTGCTCTCTGTATGAGTCTGGGACTCATCTGGTTCACTCTAGCTGACAGTAAAGTAACACCCAACTTCAATGCAACAGGTAACACGTGAATCTGAATCTGTTGTGTATCTATTGGTAAGTCGGCGGAGTGGTTACGACACTGTTTAGCTATGGATCAATCCTTTCACCATTCAAATAAGTTTAAGACAAGAACGTGTATCAAAGTAATCAGAATGCTGACATTTATGAGCATGGGCCAAATTAAGCCTAGTACTTGTTACCTGGGCTGGGACTGAAGTACTTTTAAATGTGAAGTTTGAACTCCCTAAAGATGAGTGCTGTTATTGGTTACGGTGGTACACCTGTTTTTTCTGGAGTTTTAGGTGTCCTCCTCATCTCTTTGGCTCTGTGCGCTGACGCTGCCATTGGGAACGTGCAGGAGAAAGCCATGAAACTCCACAACGGCTCCAGCTCTGAAATGGTACTGGTAATTTGGTATTTTATTAGGCTCCCCATTAGTTGTTTGCGAAAGCAGGAGCTACTCTTTCTGGGGTCCACACAAAACCAGAAACATTACATAATACAGAACATTAATAGACAAGAACAGCTCAAGGACAAAACTACATCACTTTTTTTTAAAGCGCACGTAGCCTACGTATCAATACATACACATAAACTATCTAGGTCAAATAGGGGAGAGGCGTTGTGCCGTGAGGTACTGAGGACCTGCCTTAAAACCAAGCTGGTATATTTATATTGCAAACCCTATTGTATAAACTGTCCTGAATCACCTGAGAAATGTGTCAGACTTATGTGAGGTGTTATTAAAGGCTTTGTATTCCTGTTCCAGCGGTTTTGGGTACATATTGACAGGCCTGTTTGGTGTGGGTGGATTGGGACCAGCAGTGGCCTTTTGCTCTCAGGTTAGTAAAACCCTCTCTGTCATGTTTCATTATAATAGTTGAAGCATGCACCGTTCTGTAGTTGTCATTTGTTTGATGCACACTGTGGATAACGTATGAATTTGGTAAAAGATGTTGATGTGACAATCTATTATTTTTTTTTATTTTTTTTCAGCATCCTGTGACGACATACGGTTATGCATTCTTCTTCTCTCTCACGGGATACTTTGGCATTTCATTTGTGCCTTAATCAAACTTTTCGGAGCCCTGGTCATAGTCACAGGTGAGAACATCATTCAGGTCTGGGCAAATGCTTTGCTTGCGGAACCGCACAAAATAACTCCTACTCTCTTTTTATGTTTCAAAGTGTTCAATTGAACAGTTCCCATTGTTTCCTATGACTAGTGCATATTTTAATTTAAAAAAAAATGTGAATTCAGAATGTGAATTTTTGGACCAATGGAACCTTGAGTTAGAACTCCCCTAAGTAAGTATATGGCTCCACAGAAAGGCCCCTGACTTGTGACATCCTTACTAACCCTCTAACTCTACCTCTAAATTCTAAAAGCATAAACTTTTGACATTTCGCAGTGGTAAAAAAGCCACATCAGATTACTGAAATGAAGCTAGATTAGAGGGATCGGAATCTTATTTAAAAGTTCTGGAAACTTTCAGATTAATTTTGACATTAACTGGAAGACAAATGTCAAAGTCATCTCATCACCAAAGTTAAACAAATGTCTATTTCCTTGATGTCCTTTGGATGTGACAGACTTAAATTCAAGGTTGTGTGGTATTATATTTCTCACTTTTCTGTCTTTTGTTCATTTCAGTGACGGCCGGACGTAAGGCGATGACGAATATCCTATCCTTTATGTTCTTCTCAAAGCCTTTTACTTTTCAGTAAGTCATTTTATCGTCAGTCTCTTCTAAACGTCCCTTTTTCAGGACCATGCCTTTCAAAGATAATTCGTAAAAATCCAAATAACTTCACAGAACTTCATTGTAAGGGTTTTAACACTGTTTCCCATGCTTGTTCAATGAACCATAAACAATTAATGAACATGCACCTGTGGAGTAGTCGTTAAGACACTAACAGCTTATAGACGGTAGGCAATTAAGGTCACAGTTATGATAACTGCTCTACAGGGAGACAGGACGGACAGCTGATTTTCCTCGCAGTGGCAGACCACGTGTAACAACACCTGCACAGGATCGGTACATCCGAACATCACACCTGCGGGACAGGTACAGGATGGCAACAACAACTGCCCGAGTTACACCGGGAATGCACAATCCCTCCATCAGTGCTCAGACTGTCTGCAATAGGCTGTGAGAGGCTAGACTGAGGGCTTGTAGGCCTGTTGTAAGGCAGGTCCTCACCAGACATCACACGGCAACACAACTCGTCTATGGGCACAAACCCACGTCGCTGGACCAGACACGACTGGCAAAAAGTGCTCTTCACTGACGAGTCGCGGTTTTGTCTCACCAGGGGTGATGGTCGGATTCAAATTTATCGTCGAAGGAATGAGCGTTACACCGAGGCCTGTACTCTGGAGCGGGATCGATTTGGAGGTAGAGGGTCCGGTCATGGTCTGGGGTGGTGTGTCACAGCGTCATTGGACTGAGCGTGTTGTCATTGCAGGCAATCTCAATGCTGTGCGTTACAGGAAGACATCCTCCTCCCTCATGTGGTACCTTCCTGTAGGCTCATCCTGACATGACCCTCCAGCATGCAATGCACAAGCCATACTGCTCGTTCTGTGCATGATTTTCTGCAGACGAATGTCAGGTTTCTGCATGGCAGCGAAGAGCACGGATCTCAATCCCATTGAGCACGTCTGGGACCTGTTGGACTGGAGGATGAGGGGTAGGGCCATTCACCCCAGAAATGTCGGGAACTTGTAGGTGCCTTGTGGAAGATTGGGGTAACATCTCACAGCAAGAACTGGCAAATCTGGTGCAGTCCATGAGGAGGAGATGCACTGCAGAACCTTTTGTCAATAGGGGGTGCTGTTAGCACTTTTTTTTTGACATTGCCAAATTAAACTGCCTAGTAGTCAATTCTTGCTCGTACAATATGCATATTATTGTTATTATTGGATAGAAAACACTCTCTAGTTTCTATAACCGTTGGAATTATGTCTCTGAGTGGAACAGAACTCTATCTACAGCACTTTTCCTGACAGGGAGTGAGATTTCAGAAATCTGGCCTCTGGTCACAGGTCAGTTTTAATGTCCCTGTGAATGCTATGAGGATACAAACACTGCCTACACCTTCCTCTAGATGTCAGTAAGTGGTGACAATTTGAATGGAGTCGATTGCGCAATCAGGGTCTGTATAAAAGAGAAAAGACCGGAAGTAGCTTTCTTTTGGATCCTGCGCTGGACGCATGAAGGGCGTCGGGCCGACCCCTTCCAAGCCTGGTTTAGTCAGTAATATATCGCCGGTCATGTTTTTACTTGTTATAGGTGTTAAAAACATCAATAGGTAGTTAATTTAAACCGTTTTATAGCAATTTATATCCGTTTAGTGCGATTTTGAGGCATTTATTTGGTGACGCTCTTCCATGAGCTGGGCACGTTTCCTGTACAATCGAACGTTATTGGCCATTTCGACGGGACAAGAGGACATCTTTCGACCAAAAGACGATTAGACCGGAGAAAGGATACATTGCCCAAGATTCTGATGGAAGAACAGCTCACAGTAAGAACTATTTATGATGATAAATCGCTGTTCTGTTGAAAAATTTTAAACGCATATATCGCCATTTTGTTATGTGTAGCTTCGCTTTGGCGGACCCGGTATTGCACAGTAAGGATAATTTTAGAAATGTAAGTCAGCGATTGCATTAAGAACTAATTTGTCTTTCGATTCCTGTCAACCCTGTATTTTTTAGTCAAGTTTATGATTAGCTATCGATTAGACTAGATCTCTCAAAGATAGCGCCCGACATTTTCAGGCCAGTTTTGCTACTATTCTCATTGTATAACCACGTTTTTTTGTGGCTAATAATGCACATTTTCGAACAAACTCTATATGTATGTTGTAATATGATGTTACAGGAGTGTCATCGGAAGAATTCTGAGAAGGTTAGTGAAAAAATTAATATTTTTGGTGATACATAACGTTATCGCTCCGTTGCTTGGATTCATGCTGGGGTAACGTTTGCACATGTGGTATGCTAATATAACGATTTATTGTGTTTTCGCTGTAAAACGCTTAGAAAATCTGAAATATTGTCTGAATTCACAAGATCTGTGTCTTTCCATTGCTATGCTTTGTCTATTTTTATGAAATGTTTTATGATGAGTAAATTGGTAATACACGTTGCTCTCTGTATTTATTCTAGTCGAGTTGTGATGGTGGGTGCAATTGTAAACTATGATTTCTACCTGAAATATGACACATTTTTCTAACAAAAACTATCCTATACAATAAATATGTTATCAGACTGTCATCTGATGAGGTTTTTTCTTGGTTAGTGGCTATCAATATCTTTATTTGGCCGAATTGGTGATAGCTACTGGTGGAGAGAAAAAGGGTGGACAAAGAAAAATGGTGTCTTTTGCTAACGTGGTTAGCTAATAGATTTACATATTGTGTCTTCCCTGTAAAACATTTTAAAAATCAGAAATGATTGCTGGATTCACAAGAAGTGGATCTTTCATCTGGTATCTTGGACTTGTGATTGAATGATATTTAGATGCTACTATTTACTTGTGACGCWATGCTAGCTATGCTATTCAGCTTTTTTACTGGTGGGGGGTGGGGGGTGCTCCCGGATCCGGGTTTCTGACTCGGTAGAAGTTRATGCAGCTGGTGGCCACACCAGATACTGACTGTTACTTTTAATTTTGACCCCCCCTTTGTTCAGGGACACATTATTCCATTTCTGCTAGTCACATGTCTGTGGAACTTGTTCGGTTTATGTCTCAGTTGTTGAACCTTGTTATGTTCATACAAGTATTTACACATGTTAAGTTTGCTAAAAAATAAACGCAGTTGACAGTGAGAGGACGTTTCTTTTTTGGCTGAGTTTATTTTACTTTAGTTAAATTTAGCCTGCTTTCAAGGCTTTGAGAACATTGTAATACACCTCTCCGTTCCATTTCCTCTCAGGTACATATGGAGTGGCCTTTTAGTTCTGTTGGGCATTTTCCTGAATGTTTACAGCAAAAACAAAGACAAGATGAAGCTGCCATCTTTGGCCGACCTCAAGAATATGGTTCTAACAGGGAAGAAAGTCAGGCTGCTATCACAGAACATGTAGTAAGAGGGACCAATGTCGGGATAAACAGACGTTTYTCTAACATTCCTATCTAACATGGACCTAATAACGGGTGGGCTCCTAACGCGTTTAAAGGCCATATAGAGCCCCACCCATAAACATTCCCAGGAGGAGAACATGGATATGGTGCACCTACGAGACTCTGAAATGGAAGCTGGCTTCTTAGCTAACCTTAATAGCACAGTTTTGCACTGTAAGTGACTATGACTTTAGCCTGTGCAAGGCGAAGGGGTACGAGACGGTTGAAAGATAAGCTATAAACTTTTATTGAACTGATCATGTCCCGAAATTGAATGTTTATTTTCACCTGCATGTGCCAGAAGACAAAAAAAAATGTTTTACTCAATCATTGTCTGAGAAATGTCTTATGGCTTATTTGTCATTTATATCCAATTGTACAAAATACCGCTCCGCAGCACATTGACATCTTGTCATGCTCGGAAGTGTATAAACGTGTCAACTACCATATTTGCTAACAATTTATTTTGGTGAAAGGTTAGCTCTTTTTACATTAAAAACAAACTGGGAAGTTTATTCAAAAGGTTTTTTTTCCTGTGTGTTTTCATTTATTACAGTGTAAGTAGCTAGCTTGCCAGTCATCTCTTATCCATTGGCTGCAGAGGAGAGAGTTGAACGGCTGCCAAGGATCTTCTCAGATGTTTACCCATCAGATGGCCCCGGCTTGTTTTATTAGTCATCCTGGAATAAGATGGCACTAGAGCGAAAACAAACATTGTTCAAAGGGTTTGGCGTTAGACCTAATTTGGATGAGTGGAACATCACGTGTATGTTGGTGTGTCAGGATGACGTTCGGGAGAATGTTAGATTGTCTCCTCTAGGAAGGAATGATGCAATCAGCACCTGGATTTTTATTGAGGCATGGGGTGGATGGTGATTACTTATCATTTTTAGGGGTTGATAATCCCTCAGCAAATCATGTGGTGATATTTTAGATCCAATTGTTTTAATTGACAAACATACATCTTGGTTTCTTCGGTTTCTGCTATCCTCAAAGGGAAAGAGAGAGAAATCTGTGTAACCTATGGCGTTAGAATACATATGGTTTCTACAGATGACAACGCAGGGCGCAGGTTGTCATCTGCCAAGAGATCCAGACCCATCTATCCCCATTCAGTTCAGCTGGTACAGTTTTGTCTGTTTTACACCACAGAGCCTTTGATGTGCTACCACCACTCTGATGAACAAACAGCTCCACTCTGGGAAAAGACTCGCAGGAAGATTGAGACATTCAACTTGGACCCTAGTTTACATCTAAAGGGTGGACCCTAGTCTACATCTAAAGGGTGGACCCTGGTCTACATCTAAAGGGTGGACCCTAGTCTACGTCTAAAGGGTGGACCCTAGTCTACGTCTAAAGGGTGGACCCTAGTCTACATCTAAAGGGTGGACCCTAGTCTACATCTAAAGGGTGGACCCTCTAGGGTCACCCTTTAGATGTAGACTAGGGTCCACCCTTTAGAGTAGACTAGGGTCCACCCTTTAGATGTTAAACTAGGGTCCACCCTTTAGATGTAGACCAGGGTCCACCCTTTAGATGTAGACCAGGCGTCACCCTTTAGACGTAGACCAGGGTCCACCTTTATGTAGCACCAGGCGTCACTTTAGATGTAGACCAGGGTCCACCCTTTAGATGTAGACCAGGGTCCACCCTTTAGATGTAGACCAGGGTCCACCCTTTAGATGTAGACCAGGGTCCACCCTTTAGAGTAGACCAGGGTCCACCCTTTAGACGTAGACCAGGGTCCACCCTTTAGAGTTAGACCCAGGTCCACCCTTTAGATGTAGACAGGGTCCACCTTTAGATGTAGACACTAGGGTCCACCCTTTAGATTAGAACTAGGGTCCACCCTTAGATGTAAACTAGGGTCCACCCTTTAGATGTAGACCAGGTCCACCCTTTAGATGTAGACTAGGGTCACCCTTTAGATGTAAACTAGGGTCCACCCTTTAGATGTAGACCAGGGTCCACCCTTTAAGAGTAGACCAGGGTCCACCCTTTAGATGTAGACCAGGTCCACCCTTTAGACGATAGACCAGGGTCCACCCTTTAGACGTAGACCAGGGTCCACCTTTAGATGTAGCACCAGC
>NC_036854.1:26651785-26677200 GCF_002910315.2 Salvelinus sp. IW2-2015 | reverse complement strand
AAGAGAGATGTCTAGAAGGGCTGGCCTGCTACGATCTAGAAGGGTGGAGCCGGTGTACGTCTAAAGGGTGGACCCTGGGTGCCTACGTCTAAAGGGGGACGTCCTGGTCTACATCTAAAGGGTGGACTGCTTGGTCTACCATCTAAGGCGTGGACCCTGGTCTAACGTGCTAACAGGGGGTGGATGCGCTGGTCTACATCTAAAGGGTGGAGCGCGCTAGGTCTACATCTTAAAGGGTGGACCGTAGTCTAATCTAAGGGGGTGGACCGCTGGTCCGTACATCTAACAGGGTGGACCGCTAGGTCCTAGCATCTACAAGGGTGGTACCGCTAGTTCTAGCATCTAAAGGGTGGACTTGGTCTAGGCATCTAAAGGGTGGGACGCCTGGTCTACATCTATAAAGGGTGGCCCTGGTCTGCATCTAACAGTGGTGGGGACCGCTAGTCTTAGCAGTCTAAAAGGGGTGGAGCCTAAGTCTACATCTAAAGGGTGGACGCCTGGTCTGAACATCTCAAGGGTGGAGCCCTAGTTCTGACATCTAAAGGGTGGACTAGTCCGTACATCTGAACGCGGGGACCCTAAGTCGTAGCGTAAAGTGGTGGACCCTGGTCTAGCATCTAGAGAGGGTGGACCCTAGTGTTACATCTAAAAGGGGTGAGCGCCCTAGTCTAGGCATCTAAGGGATTGGAACCCCTGAGGCTACTCAAAGGGTGGCGCCTAGTCTACATCTATAAGGGGTGGAAGCCTGGGTCGTATAAGCGTCTAAGAAGGGGTGGACGGTCCTGGTGTACATGCTAAGCGGTGGACCGCCTGTCTGACGATCTAGAGGGTGTGAGCCCTATCTACATCTAGAAGGGTGGAGCCCTAGTCTACATCTAAAGGGTGACTCGGTCTATGCATGATTGATTAAAGGGTGGAGGCCGCTGGTCAGCGTTCTAAAGGTGGACCCTGGTCTACGTCTAAAGGGTGGACCCTGGTCTACGTCTAAAGGGTGACCGTGGTCTGCGGTTTGCTAAGGGTGGACATCCTGGTCCTATCGGTGCTAGAAAGGGTGACCGCTGGTCTGCGGTCTAAGAGGGTGGACCCTGGGTCTACGTCTAAAGGGGATGGACCCTAGTCTCCACAGCGTCTATAAGGGTGGACGCTGGGTTACATCTAAGAGGTGGACCTAGGTCTAGCAGTCTAAGAGGGTGGCCTGTCTAATCGGCTAAAGGGTGGAGCGCCTAGTCCTGACGTCTAGATACGGGTGGAACTCTGGTGCTACGTCTAAGAGGGTGGACCTCGGTGGTCTACGATCTAAAGGGTGTGACTTCTGGTCTACAATCTAAAGGGTGGGACCGGCTGGTCTCATCTAGAGGCGTGGACCCGTGGTCTAGGATCATCTAAGGTGGACGCTTGAGCTAGCATTAGTCTAAAGGTGGAACGTGGGTTACATCGTAAAGGGGTGGACCGGCTACGATCTAACGGGTGGACGCTGTAGTTACTACATCTAAAGGGGCCTGTAGGTCTATGCATCTGAAAGGTGTGGAGCTGCTGGTGCTATCGATCTAGGAAGTGGTGGACCTGGTCTACATCTAAAGGGTGGACGGCTTAGGTCTACATTCTAAAGGGTGGACTCTGGTCTATCATCTAAGAGGGTGGAAGCCTGGTGCTACATCTTAGAAAGGGTGGACGCTGTTAGTTCTAAACATGCTAAAGGGTGGACCGCTGGTCTACATGCTAAAGGGTGGACCGTGGTCGTAGAGCGTCTAAAGGGTGGACCGCTTTGTGTCTACATTCTAAATGGGTGGACCGTTAGTCTACATCTTAAGATGGGTGGACGCTGGTCTACGTCGGTTAAAGGGTGGGACCCTAGTTTTAGCATCTAGAAGGGTGGACGGCCTGGTCTAGGCGTCTAGTAGGGTGGACCTAGGTGCGTAACAGGTCTAGGGTGGACCTCTAGTTATGCGTCTAAAGGGTGAGCCTGGTCTACATCTAAAGTGGGTGGAGCCTCGTCTACATACTAAAGGGTGGATCCCTGGTCTAGGCCATTCGTAGTAAGGGTGGACTCTTAGTTCTACATGTGAGGGTGTGAGCGCCTGGTGCTAGCATCTGAAAGGGTGGAGCTCTGGTGCTACATCTAAGAGGGTGGACCCTAGTCGTACATCGTAGGAAGGGGTGGACGACTGGTCCTAAGCGTTAAAGGGTGGACCGCTGGTCTACATCTGTAATGGGTGGACCTGGTCTACATCTAAAGGGTGGACCGCTACGTGTGTAGCTGCTAAAGGGGTGGACCCTGGTCTAACGTCTAGAGGGTGGATCGTGGTGCTACATCTAAAGGGGGAACCCTCGTGCTCATCTAAAAGGGTGGACCGCGGTCAGGCCATCTAAGGGGTGGACGCTGGTCTGGTCGTGCTAAATATGGTGAGCCCTGGGTCTAGCATCTATAAGGGTGGGATTCCCTGGTCTACATCTAAGGGTGGAGCCCCCGCTGGTTCTACATCTGAAAGGGTGGACGCCAGTTTACAGTCTGAAGGGTGAGCCGCTCGGTCTGCGTCTAGAATCGGTTGGAAGCCCTGGTCTGAGCATCTCAGAAGGGGTGGGAGGCCCTGGTCTACAGTCTGAAAGGGGTGGACGCCTGGTCGCCTGAGCGTCTAAAGGGTGGTACCTAGTTTAGCATCTAGGGTGGAGCCCTGGTCTGCGGTCTGAAAGGGTGGACGCCTGGTCGTAGGCATGCGTAAAGGTTGGACCTGGTCCGTACATCTATACGGGTGGACCCTGGTAGTGTTACTATCCGAAAAGGGTGGAGCCGCGTGGTCTTACATTAAGGGTGGAGCCCTGGGTCTTACATCTAAAGGGGGACCCTGGTCTACGTCGTAAAGGGTGGACCCTGGGTCTATCATCTAAGAGGGTGGACCCTGAGTGCTAGTCATCTAAAGGGTGCTGGTCTAGTTCATCTAGAAGGGTGGACCCTGGAGTCTACGATCTAAAGGGTGGACGGCCTAGTTTACAGGTTAAGAGGTGTGGACCGCTAGTCTGCGTCGTAAGAGGGTGGTACCCTATGTTACGATCTAAAGGGTGGTACCCTGGTCTAGCGTTCTAAAGGGTGGAAGCCCTGGGTTCTTACAGTCTGAAAGGGTGGACCCTGGTCTACATCTAGAAGGGTGTGCGCTGGTCTTGAGCATCTAGAAGGGTGGACCGCTGGTTACGATCTCAAAGGGTGGACCCTGGTCTACATCTAAAGGGGTGGACGCCTAGTCCTCATCTAAAGGGTGGAGGCTGGGTCTACATCCTAAAGGGTGGACACCTAGTCCTACATCTAGACGGTGGCAGCCCTAGTTGTACATCTGAAGGTGGGACCCTAGTCTGCGTCTGAAAGGGTGGGGACCTAGTTTTGATCATCTAAAGGGGGTTTGGACCCTGGTGTAGCCGTCTTAGAAGGGGTGGACGCCTGGTGCTAGCAGTCTAGAAGGGTGGACGCCCTGGTCTGCGTCTAAAGGGTGGACCCTAGTTTGAAGTCTAAAGGGTGGTACCCTGGGTCTACGTCGTAAGAGGGTGGAGCCCTGGTGCTAGCACTTGAAAGGGTGGACCCCTGGTCTACGTCTAAAAGAGGGTGGAGCCGTGGTCTAGTATCTAAAGGGTGGACGCGCTGTGGTCGTAATCTAACGGGTTGGATGCCCTAGTCTACATCTGAAAGGGTGGACCCTAGTGCTAACACTGAAAGGGGTGGATCCCTGGTGTGCTGAGCATCTAAGAGGGTGAGAGCCCTGGTGCTGGCGTCTAAAAGGGTGGACCCTAGGTTAACATCGTAAAGGGATGGACGCCTTAGTTTACCATGTAAGGTGGACGCCTGGTCTACGTCAAAAGGGTGGACCCCTGGTCTATCCGTCGGTAACGGGTGAGCCCTGGTCTACGGTGTAAAGGTGGACCCTGGTCTGCCGTCGTAAAGGGGTGGACCCTAGTTTAACATCGTGGAAAGGGTGGAACGCTGGTCTAGCATCTAGAAGGGTGGAGCCCTCGTCTAACGTCTAAAGGGTGGACCCGCTAGTCTACATCTAAGGGTGCGAGCCCTAGTCTATCATCTAAAGGGTGGACCCTGGTCTACCGTCTAAAGGTGGACCCGTCGTCTACACTAAAGGGTGGACCCTGGTCTACGTCTAAAGGGTGGTCCCTAGTCTGAGCATCGTTAAAGGGTGGACCGGCTGGTCTAGGCATCTAAAGGGTGGACCCTGGTCTGAGCGTCAAAGGGTGGAGCCGCTGTCTAGCATCTAAAGGGTGGACCCCTAGTCTACATCTAAAGGGTGGAGCCGCTGGTCTACAATCTAGAAGGGTGGAGCGCCTGACACGTCTACATCTAAAGGGTGGACCCTGGTCTATCATCTAAAGGGTGGACGCCTAGTCTACATCTAAGGGTGGACCTGAGTGTTACATCTAAAGGGTGGACCCTGTCTGGCGTCTAAAGGGTGGACCCTAGTTTACATCTTAAAGGGTGACCCTGGTCGTACGTCAAAGGGTGGAGCCGCTATGTCTACATCTAAGGGTGGACCCTGGTCTACATCTAAAGGGTGGACGGCCTATGGTCTACATCTAAAGGGTGGAACCCTAGTTTCTACATCTAAAGGGTGGACCCTGGGTCTACCTCTAAAGGGTGGACCTGGTCTGGGGCGTCTAAAGGGTGGAGCGCTTAAGTCTACATCTAAAGGTGGACCCTAGTCTAGGCGTCTAAAGGGTGGACCTGGTCTACGTTAAAGGGGACCCTGGGTGCTACATCTAAAGGGTGGACCCTTAGTTTACATCTAAAGGGTGGAGCGCGCTTAGTTTACATTAAAGGGTGGACCCTGGTATACGTCTAAAAGGGTGGACCTGGTCTACGTGCTAACGGGTGGACCCTGGTCGCTACGTCTAAAGGGTGGAGCCGCTGGTCTAGCGTCTAAAGGTGGACCCTAGTTTAGATCTAAAAGGGGTGGACCCTGGTCCTAAGCAAGTCTAAAAGGGTGGACCTCGTCTCGTCTAAAGGGTGGACCGCCTGGTCTACATCTAAGGGTGGACCCTCGTCTACGTCTAAAGGGTGGACCCTGGTCTAGCAGTGCTAAAGGGTGGACCCTGGTCTAACCGTCTAAAGGGGTGGACCCTCGTCTAACAATCTAAAGGTGACCCCCTGGTCTACGTCTAAAGGGTGGATCCCTAGTCTATCATCTAGAAGGGTGGAGCCCTAGTTTACATCTAAAGGGTGGAGCCCAGTCTACCGTCTAAAGGGTGGACCCTGGCTGCGTCTAAAGGGTGGACCCTAGTTTGACATCTACAGGGTGGAACCCAGTGTTACATCTAGGGTGGCACCGCTGGTCTAGCATCTAAAGGGTGGACGCCTAGTTTAATCTAAAGGGTGGCCCTAGTCTTAGCATCTAAAGGTGGACTGGTCGCTGCGTCTTAAAGGGTGGACGCCTGAGTTTACATCTAAAGGGTGGACCCTTTAGTTGACATCTAAAGGGTGGACCCTAGTCTACGTCTAAGGGTGGACCTGGTGCTTGCGTCTGAGAAAGGGTGGAACCTTACGTCTACATCTAAGGTGAGGCCGGCTAGTCTACATCTAAAGGGTGGACCCTAGTTTTTACGTCTAAAGGGGGGACCTGGTCTACGTTAAAGGGTGGGACCTTAGGTCTACATCTAGGAAGGGGTGGGGACCTGGTGCTGCGTCTAAAGGGGTGGACCTTAGGTCTACATCTAAAGGGTGGACCGCTAGTGGCTAGCATCTAAGGGTGTGACCTGAGTCTACATCTAAGGTGGACCCTAAGTCTCGGTCGTAAAGGGTGACCCTGGTCTAACGGTCTGAGAAGGGTGGACCCGTAGTGTTACGTCTAAAGGGTGGACCCTAGTTTATGCATCTTAAAGGTGGAGTTAGTTCCCGAGCATCTAGAAGGGTGGACCCTAGGTCTACGGTCTAATAGGGTGGACGCTAGTGCTAGCATACTAAAGGGTGGACCGCTAGTCTCGTCCTAGAAGGGTGGACTCTGGTCTACATTAAAGGGTGGAGCCTTAGTCTAATCATGCTAAAGGGTGGACCGTAGTCTAGCGTCTAGAAGGGTGGAAACGCCTGGTTTCTACATCTAAAGGGTGGAGCGCTGGTCTACATCTACAGGGTGGGAGCCCTGGTGCTACATCTAAGGGTGGACCCGTAGTCTATGCGTTCTAAAGGGTGGACCCGTAGTCTCATCTAAAGGGTGGACTCTCAGTCTATACCTCGTAAACGGGGTGGACTCGGTAGTCCCTAGCAGTCTAAAGGTGGAGCCCTGGTCTAGCAGTCTTAGAAGGTGGACCCGCTAGTCTACGATCTAGAAGGGTGGAGCGGCCTGGTCTACGTCTAAAGGGGTGGAACGACTAGGTAGCTATTCATCGTGACAAGGGTGGACCGGTGGTCCTAGCATCTAAAGGGGTGGAGCGCCTGAGTGCTTATCGGATCTAAAGGGTGTGACCTGTTGAGTGCTACAGGGCTGATGAAGGGGTGGAGCCTAGTCTTACGTCGTAAAGGGTGGACCCTAGTTTACGGTCTAAAGGGTGGACGTCGCTGTCTGGATCGTCTAAAGGGTGGATCCCGTAGTTTTAGCATCTAAAGGGTGGACCCTAGTTTACGTCTAAGAGGGTGGACCTGGGTCTAGCGTCTACAAGGGTGGGACCTAGTTTGCGTCTAAAGTGGTGGACCTTGTGTCTAGGCGTTCTGAAGGGTGGACCCTAAGTCCTAAAGGGTATTTAATTGTGACTGTGGGTAAGTATAGGGTGGCAATCTGTGATAGAGTTTTTACAAATACAAAATAGTCCGTGGCAGCGTAATTAAAAATATTTGAAGGGAAGGTGACACTGGTCTGCCGTAGCTGGTGGTGAAATTTAACAGATATTAGCGCAGTCGTCGTGTCCAGATGGCAGGGATACTTGCTTCGGTGTTAGAGATTAGATGGAAGTGGAGATGGTTAGATCTGTGCTGACTCTGCCGCGAAAGAAAAGCAACACAGGGGCCATGTAGTAATTTGGTATTTCATAAAATGGGCTGTCAGCTTCTGCAGTGGCTGAGAAAGTGATAGAGGCTCCTGGCACCGGTTCTACGGTGTCCGGTCCGGAGTGCGTAGCAGTGGAACCTCAGAGGACTGTTCATTTAGCGGTTCGATGCTGATGGAGTGGCAAGTGTTTACGCAAGACTGTCTTGCCCCCGTTGGTGCTGTTTTTCCTGCTAAAAGACTAACAAGGTCGGTTGTAGTGAATATTTGTGGATTTCGTTTTAGTAATCAGTTGTGGTGGGTGTTTTTGAACGACACGAGAATAGAATGGTAGTATTGTAATTAGTTGCTTATCCAAAGGATATTTTTGGGGGATATTGTTTGATGGTGGGATTACTGGTGGTGACTTCATAGGCGATGTGAACAGACGCATGGATAGAATAGCAGTGGTGGGCGTTCAGGGCTGCAAAGCCTTCCTGGCTGCTGAACATCATCAGGAATATAATCTTTTTTTAAATATATTTTCCCACAAATATGTATTAAATTATTCCCCAGAGTAAGAGTTATACTCTTCATTTCATAGCTTTCCTCTTGGTTGCACTGCTTCCAGCCCCAGGTTGAGATTTGGAGGGCTGGTCTTTATGTTAGATCTTTTATCCAATCATATTCAGCCATCATGTGTTGCCAGGGGTCTAAAATCTGCCCTCAGGCCTTCAGAATCAACAGTGCGGGCGCTTGTAGCTTATAGTGAATGGAAATGAAAATGTTGTGTCAACCAATCAGCTTTAGAGTTGGCTATTGTACGCCTGCTGGCTGGCTCCAGTGTTACACAGGAGCCAGCTAGCAGGCGTAGTGCGTGCACGTCTTTTGATTGGATTACCAATATTGAGAGGCAGGTCCTATGGGCAGGTCTATGCAGATCTAGGAAACTGAATTTGATAAACGAATTAATTTGCGTACTACTAAGCTGTTTTTTCAACCCACAATGGCGGAAGGAGGAGAAGATATCGATTTGGTCGAGGATATAATTATAACGCCATTCTCAAGACAAACTTTTCAAGAAAAGTTAGACATTGTAAGGAGAGGTCGCCCGACGCCACAAAGCCTGTCACAGGTGGGAAAGGGGTTCGTTCGCTCACCACTTTCAAAGTTTCAACTACGAGCGCTGTCAATGCCTCACAGGCTCCGAGAAGCACTGCAAACTGTACTGCTGGGAATGCCTATTATTTGCAAGTGATCGATTTGGTGTTTGGAGCCACACTGGCTTTGCAAACTTGAGTTGTCTAACCAAGGCAGCAACGAGACACCAAAGTACTGCTGGGCACTTACAAGCAATGGTGCTTTTGAAAACTTTTGGGGACACCGGAGTGGATCTACAGCTCAAAGAACAAGCGCGCAGGGCAACGGAGCTGCACAATGAAAAGGTGAAGGGAAATATTGAAAAGACTCATTGATTGTGTCATGTTTTTGGGTAAACACTGTTTACCCAAAAATGTCAATTTGTCAATTTCAAGGTGACGCAACGCCTGGTTATACTGCGTTTCTGTCTAAATGTATAGTGTCTAGAGCCATGGCATCATAATGATGGTAATAAGAGGTGGATTAATTCGGGTGGGACTGTGTAGTACCTCACTGAAGGCCCAGGCCCCAGGCCCACGGCACGCCACTGATAGATAGGCTATCATTCGATGTTAGGTTGAGAGGTTGGTGTTATGATGTTAGGCATCACACCTCTGTTGTCATCTGTTGAGATGCAGTAGCCTGTGGTTCCTTCCATGATGCTGAGGGAGGGAGCAGTAGAACTTCTTCCATCCCTCTGAAAGGTCATTATGGGATAGAAAAACCCTGTTGACCCATGGCTACATATACCATTTGTCTTATAGCACATCAACATTTTTTACAAATAAATAAGGCTAACCCCCAGTTTGAAATGCAGCATTTTAATCATGCATCAAACGTCGCATATTGTGACTATGATGTCCCCGTCCACTTCGCGTAAACAGATCCTAATTAACATAAAATCATATTAAGAGAGATTGTAAAATTGGCCAAAAATAATAATCACCAATAACACCTTTTAATCCAAATATATGACCACCGGTGGTAGGAAACAACCTCCCAGAGGGTACAAACCAACACATTCCTTTGAATAACCACTCAATAAATGGATACAAAGTAGTAGTACAGATATCTCTGTCTTTGTTTCTGCCTCTTGTCCTCTCTCTCTCCGTCTCTCTCTCTCTATCACCGTCTCTCTCTCTATCACCGCCTCTCTCTCTCTGCCTCTCTCTCTCTATCACTCTCTCTCTCTCTCTCTCTGTCACTCTCTCTCTCTCTCTCTCTCTTTCTCTCCCTCTCTCTCTATCACCGCCCTCTCTCCTATCACCACCTCTCTCCCTCTCTCTCCGCCTCTCTCTCTCTGTCACTCCTCTCTTCTCTCTCTCTCTCTCTCTCTCTCTCTCTCTCTCTCTCTCTCTCGCTCTCTCTATCTCTCTTCTCTCTCTCTCTCTCTCTCTCTCTCTCTCTCTTCTCCTCTTCTCTCTCCTCTCTCTCTCTCTCTCTCTCTCTCTCTCTCTCTCTCTCTCTTCTCTCTTTCTCTCTCCCTCTCTCTCTCTCTCTCTCTCTCTCTCTCCCTCTCTCTGTCACTGCCTCTCTTTCTCTCTCTCTCCTTCTCTCTCTCTCTCTCTCTCTCTCTCTCTCTCTTCTCTCTCTCTCTCTCTCCTCTCTCCCTCTCTCTGTCATCGTCTCTCTTTCTCTCTCTCTCTTCTCTCTCTCTCTCTATCACCGCCTCTTCTCCCTCTCTCTCTCTCTCTCTCCTCTCTCCCTCCCTCTCTGTCTCCTCTCCTCTCTCTCTCTCTCTCTCTCTTCTATACGCTCCCTCTCTCCCCTCTCTCTCCCTCTCTCTCTCCCCTCCTCTCTCTCCCCTCTCCCTCTCTCTATCACCGCCTCTCTCTCTCTCCCTCTCTCTCTCTCACACCTCTCCCTCTCTCTTATTAAGGTCACCCGTTTACCTGGGTCCAGTGACCTCTGCGCTGTTCCGCTGGCCTCTGCTAATAAATCATGTGAGTTGTCTACAGCTCATCACAGCAGCAAATAGGGTGGTATATAATGTTGTCCGATTCAAATTGCCACAGCGGGGTGGTCTGGCAGCCTATTCGTTACAGCTCTTAGTTCAGCGGGAGCAGCCGTTTTCATCCTTGGGTCTGGGTGGTTGTGAGAGAGTAGTCGCTGGACATGGAGGCTGTGTGGGTGTACTGTAATACTGGGCTACAACCAGCTAGTAGGCCTAGCGTAGGTCATGAGATCTCCCTGTGTGCCTCACACAGATCTGAGTTGTAGTCAGTGGATGGCTTGGGTAGATCTGTGGAGACTGGAGAGGGTTAAGTTATTAAATAGGATGATATTGGGATGGATGGACATACGGATGGGCAAAAAGTAAACAGAAGGATAGTAAAATGAGAGATATTACTCATTTAGGTAGCCAATCATTTGTACTTTGTAGGGCAGGGTTCCCCAATAGGCGGCCTGCTGAGGATTTTATTTTTCCCCCCAAGATTTCTGAGCAACACTTTTATTTATTTATTATTATTTATTACATTTTCGTTGTTGGACATAAAATACTGTAAAATCACCAGGAAATCAGCTCGAAGTTATTTTAATTTCGGAAATCTGTCCCCAAATATTCCCACGCATAAACAAAGGCATATGTGATAGTACAGTATCTGGTACCCCAGTGTAATCAAGGTTTGAAATTATTCTGTTTTTGTCAAATTTACAGTGTTTCCGGCACCCCGACTCTCCACACAAAGAAAAATTGGCCCACGGTTGAATGTAATCGGGGACTCCTGTTGTAGGGTAAGGAAAGTCAACACAGATTCTTTCAACAGAAGTGTCCTATCATGTTGAAGTGCGGCGAAACCTGGGTCATGCTCATTTGGACACACCGTAGCAAAACGTTTTGCAACAGAAAAAAAATGAAATTAGCATTAATTTTCTTTTTGGACAAGTTCAAAATAGTCAGCTACTGAACACCCTTTCTTGACGCTGGGCCTTCCTCCAACATGAAGCCAGTACACTTCCCCACAGCAGCAGCAGCACCTTCCACCCAAACTCATTACCACCCTCCTGCCTCCAAATTAACACACTCCTAATATGAAGGCCATCTGTTTCGCAGGGACATATTTTCGCAGCCCCGGGGCAGATGTTTAGCGTCCTCACTGTAATTCATGTAAAGGAGGCAAAATGCATCAATGATTGCAGTCATAATTAGCAAGGGTAAAGTGAGCTGGAGAAATGGGATGATGCAATTTTTCCGTCGTCTGTGCCTCGACAATAAATAAAAAAAATCATGTCCCTGGCTTGGATGGCAGCCCTACTGTATGTTGTTACGATTTATTTGACTGTGCTGTCTGTGATTATAAAGTCGTTTTAAACTGGTGGTGAAAAGCCTTGGCAAGGAAAGTAGGAATTCCTTTAAACAGCTGGCCCTTATTTCCCCCCGCTGTTCCAGTAAACGTAGTGTAGTCTAGTGAGTCTGGCGCGATAAGCATGCATGAGCATGCATTTCTGTTCATGATGTAAGTGTGCTTGACTTCATTGCATTCATTTTCATATACTGATATATATGAAAACAGATAGCTGTGTGTGCTGGAATGTAAAGTGGGTGTTAACCCCGGTGGCCATGACAACCATGTGTATATATTCAGATCATGATGTGACAAAGTTATTGAAACTACGTCCATCCATCCTTGCATGAAAATATTGTGTGAGTGTGTAGCATATCTGTGTGTGTGTGTATCGGTGTGGGTTTGCGAGGGCGCACGCGCGTGTGTGTGTGTGTGTGTGTTACAATAATGCATGTAATGAATCTTCCACTCCAAATTTGCTGTCAGCAGCCAACAGCCAGAAGGTTCCCACACTTCATTCCTGTCAGGGACTTAACAGCTTGAGCCGACCCACATATTCTGCAGTCACTCATGAAGAGAAATTCGTAATAATAAATATCAAGCTAATAATGAATGGGCTGGTGGCTACAGTTGTCTAGGGGGGCATATTATCTCATTTCCTCCCAATGTTTCATATCGTTACTCCTGCATGTCGCGACAGTCCATCAGGTTTCAGGTTTCTACCACTTGTATTTCTTTTTCAAATCAATATATAAATCAGTGCCAAGCCATGTTACAGATGAGTTTCAATAAATTACAAGCGGCGGGTAAATGCAGAATGTTAACCACTGCTCCTCTCTCTCTCTCAAATTTCAAATTCAAATTCAAGCTGCTTTATTGGCATGAAAAACATTGTGTTAATATTGCCAAAGCAACAATGTATACAATAGACATAAAACATAAACAATATCAAAGAATAACAAATAATAATATTAAATGGCAGTAAATAATAATACAAAATTAAATACAAAAATAATTTAAAAAAAATGGTAACAGTCAATAGTAGAATGTAATAAATATAAAAATATAAATATGGAAAATTAAACTATAACTAACTTATAACTAAATAACGGTCATCTTCATCATTACATCAGTACTACAACTACCATCATCATCATTACCACTACTACCACCACCATCACTAAACTGCTATCATTACCATTACCACCCATACCACTACTATTTGGAATGATAAACAACAATAATAATAGTAATAACAATAATAGTAATAATAAGTAAGCTACTGCTTACTATGCAGATGTTATTATTCAGTGTCCCTCAGGCTATGGCAGGCAAATACATATTTGGCTGCAAGAGGAGCCATTGCTCCTTCGCCCATGAGTATTTTTAGTTTTTCCTCTGGGTTTAATAAGTTCAAATTTGGAATAAATGTAGTCATTTCTGTGAATAATGAATCTCTTGGTGAGGAATATTTCTCACAGTAAAGGAGAAAGTGCATCTCTGTTTCTACCTCCCCTGTCGTGCAGTGACCACATACACDCTCCTCTTTGGGTAGCCATGTCTTTTTATGTCTGCCGGTTTCTATTGCCAATCGGTGGTCACTCAACCTGTACTTGGTAAGGATCTGTCTCTGCTTCGTATCTCTGACAGAGTAGAGATAATCAGCCAATTCATATTCTCTGTTTAGGGTCAGATAGCAATTTAGTCGGCTTTGGGATTTTGTTTCGTTTTTCCAATGTTGTAAATATATTTTGTTTATTGGAATTCTTTCTTTTGAAGCAGTGCTGGTGTCAGCTTGGTTGGTTAGGTCCAACACCAGCTGACTGAGAGGGCTCGTTTCTGGGCTCAGCTCTTGGGTTTGAAGTGCTTTAAATTGCAGACTCGAATTTGGACTTGAATTTAGATGTAGCCAAAATTTTAATGATCTTTTCTGTATTTTCATTATTACTGGAAAGCGGCCCAATTCTGCCCTACATGCATTAGTTGGTGTATTTCTCTGGACTTGTAGGATTTTCCGACAGAATTCTGCATGTAGGGCTTCAATTGGATGTTTGTCCCACATTTTAAAGTCCAGTTTATTGAGTGGCCCCCAAACCTCACTTCCATAAAGAGCTATTGGTAGGATTACACTGTCAAATATTTTGGTCCAAATTCTAATTGGGATGTTGATTTTGAATAATTTCATTTTCATTGCATACAATGCTCTGCGGGCTTTTTCTTTGAGTGCATTCACTGCCATATTAAAGTTTCCCGATGCAGATATGGTCAGACCAAGGTAGGTGTAATTTTTTGTGTGTTCAATTATGGTGTTGTTCAGGGTGAATTTATATTTGTGTTTCTGACATCTGTTTTTTGGGGGGAAAATCATGATTTTAGTTTTTTGAAAATTTACTGCCAGGGCCCAATTATGGCAATATTGCCATTGCTAGAATATTAATGTTCTGTTGAAGACCTTCTTTGGTTGGTGATAGAAGTACCAAGTCATCAGCATATAGCAGGTATTTCACCTCTGTGTCAAATAGTGTGAGTCCTGGSRCTGGAGAATGATCCAACATGTCTGCTAATTCATTGATATAAATGTTGAAAAGATTTGGACTCAAACTGCAGCCTTGTCTCACACCTCGACATTGTGAAAATAATTCTGTTCTTTGGTTTTTGATTTTTATTGCACACTTGTTTTCTGTGTACATACATTTTATTAAGTCATACACCTTACCACCAAGCCCACTTTGGAGAATTTTGTAGAATAGCCCTTCGTGCCAAATAGAATCAAATGCTTTTTTAAAGTCAATAAAGCAAGCAAAGATTTTGCCCTCTTTTTTTGGTGGACGTGTTTATTAATTAGTGTGTGTAAGGTGTATATATGGTCAGTAGTGCGATGGTTAGGGAGAAAGCCAATTTGACATTTACTTGTTACATTTTTTTCTTGAAGAAAGGTTTGAATTCTTGAATTCAAAATGCTACAGAAAACCGTTCCCAAGTTACTGTTTTCGCAAATTCCCCTGTAATTATTGGGGTCTGATTTGTCTCCACTTTTGTGGATAGGGGAGATGAGCCCCTGGTTCCAGACATCAGGGAAGCAGCCAGAAGTTAAAACCATGTTGAACAGTTTAAGCACAGCATTTTGCAACTCAGGTGTGCTGTTTTACAGCATTTCATTTCTGATGTTGTCTAGACCACAAGCATTCTTTGATTTAATAGATTTGAGCTTTTCATTTAGTTCTTGTTGGGTTGTTGGGTAATCTAATGGATTTTGGTTGTTTTTAATGACTGATTCAAGGATGTTCAATTTTTCTTTAATTTCTAATTGGTTCTGTTGTAAGTCTTTTTGTGGGATGTTTTTGTATAGATTATCAAAATAAGTTTTCCAAATTCCTACATCTTGTGTGGCTAATTCTTGTGGCTTTGTTGTTCTTAAATTGTTCCACATGTCCCAGAACTGATTTTGGTCAATTGCGTGTCTTGTTGGTATCTTGTTGGTGTCTTGTTGGTATAATTCAATTTCTTGTGTTTCAGTGTTTGTTTATACTGTTTCAAAGTTTTAATATTGTAGCTCTGGGTTGTTTTGCTGCTTATGTTTTTTGTTTGACATTTGTCATGGGTGTTTTCTAATTGTTTTACATTCATTATCAAACCATTTGTCAGAAACATTTTGTGTTTTTTTCTGATCTTGCATTTCTTTGGTTTTCTCAAATTTGCTTTCGATGCTGCTTTTTGGAATATGCAGTTGATGTTTTGAGTAGCCGAATTGACACCATCTTTATTGTTTTGGTATTGTGAGTTATTGAAAAACTGTATAGAGTTCATCATTTCATTTGAGTTCAATGTTTCAATGAATCTCTCTGCACTGTTTGGAGCCCATCTGTACGATTGGTTTATGTTGTAGAGTTTATTGGGATGTTTTTTTAAATTAATATTGCCGGTTAATTTCTTCAGAAACACGTTGATCTGACTGTGATCTGACAATGGTGTCTGTGGTCTGACAGTGAATGCACTAATGGAGGAGGGATCAATGTCAGTGATGGCATAATCGACTACACTTGTCTCAAGAGCTGAGCAGTAAGTAAACTGACCTAAAGAGTCCCCTCTGATTCTACCATTAAGCATGTACAGGCTTAAGGTTCGACAGAGATGCACTAACTCCTTCCCATTTTTGTTCAGTATTTGGTCAGGACTGTTTCTATTATTTATAATAGGGCTGCTGTACAAGGAGGGGTGACCAAATATGTGGTGGTTACCTCCCGCATCAGTGTAGTCAGGCTCGGAACCTGTTCTTGCATTGAAATCTCCACAAAGAAGCACTTTACCCTCTGCCTGAAATTGAATGATTTCTGTATGGAGATTGTCAAAAAACTGATCATCATAATATGATGAATCTGAAGGAGGAGTATAAGCTGCACATATGTATACATCATTGTCACAATAGATTGGACCTTTGTTAAGTTTTAGCCAACTCTCTCTCTTACTATCTCTCTCTTTTTCTCTCTCTCTCTCTTTCTCTCTCTCTCTCTTTCTCTCTCTCTTACTCTCTCTCTCTCTTACTCTCTCTCTCTCTTTTTCTCTCTCTCTTTTACTCTCTCTCTCTTACTCTCTCGCTCTCTCTTTCTCGTGCAAGTATGGTGTTGCACAGGCAGGCAGCCATCAGCCATCAGCCCCCTGGGTTCCAGTCAGTGCTCAGGAAAATCTCTCTGAAAGTCTCTTGCAAAGCCACATATTTAATTATATACTACTTAAATAATGCACAGTGCATCTTTAACCAGCCAGGGAGGGAAAAAAACACTTTATATCTGTATCATAGCCTATATACCATATGTAGGCATGTAGGCATACAATAGGAGCCTGTAAGCCTACACCTTGGAGCTAGCTATATAGAGGCTAGGTGTTCCAGGAGCAGGTTCCTGTCTGGTCTGTATATAAGAGACGTTTCTAAAGTGGAGCTCAGTGGAACAGAATAATAGGGAGTCAAATGAGGGAAGTGGAGCATKGGGGTGCAACGACATTGGAAAAATAGGGCTGCCATGTTGAATCCTGACGCAGCCTGGGAAGAGTAGAGGTTAGTTGTGGGCCAGTCGCCCCAGAACAGACCTCTCGTATGAAGGGAGCGCAGTGGTGGCTTGATACCTGGGAATCGCCATGACCGCCATCAGCAGAGAATATGCTGCCATCAGTGCCGATCACATCAGGGGCCCACCTTGGCCCTGACACTACATGACATGCGTATGTGGCAAGGCAAAGCACGGGTACACAACACCCGGCTTGAGGGAGATTCCCCCTGACTGTGTTCAAGAGCAGGACCCCCTCAACCGCAAGGTAGAGGGATAAAGGAAGGAAAATAAAATATGTTAGATGGTGGAATACATCTCTGGTGGTGGAGAGAATGGGGATGAAAGAATGGGGGGGTGAGTGAATGGGGGAGAGAGAATGGGGATGAGTGAATGGGGGTGAGAGAAGGGGGGGTGAGAGAATGGGGATGAGAGAATAGGGGGGTGAGTGAATGGGGGATGATAGAATGGGGGGATGAGAGAATGGGGGGTGAGTGAATGGGGGATGAGAGAATGGGGGATGAGTGAATGGGATGAGAGGAAGGGGGGATGAGAGAATGGGGATGAGAGAATGGGAGGTGAGTAATGGGGGATGAGAGAATGGGGGGTGAGTGAATGGGGGATGATAAATGGGGGGATGAGAGAAGGGGGGGTGAGTGAATGGGGGATGAGAGAATGGGGGATGAGTGAATGGGGGATGAGAGAATGGGGGGATGAGAGAATGGGGGGTGAGAATGGGGCGATGAGAGAATGGGGGGTGAGTGAATGGGGGGATGAGAGAATGGGGGATGAGAGAATGGGGGGCGTGAGTGAATGGGGATGAGAGAATGGGGGGGTGAGTGTGTGGCTGTCCTGCGAAGGAGGGATAATGATGGTGAACAACAGAATATGAGGACACAGCTGGTATGTGCAGACTTCTTCAGGGGAGAGATCTTGATACTGAATCGAAACAGACTAAAAATCAAGCAAGGCCTTAATTTCATCTCTATGGGAACCAGCTACAGTACATAACACAGTAATGTTCATATGGAGGACAGAACAAAAAATATCCACTCTTTGAAATCTATTTCCTTGTTGCTCTATAATTAATTTTTCACATATTTCCAAATGTATGCTTTGACAAAATATTGATTATACAATGCATCAACTATATTGATGATGACTAAAGTAAAATACCACTCATTACGACTGTTTTTGAACAAACTCCGAAAAGGGAAGTTGTTTAAAAAAAAACTAAAAGCAGAAGGCTGTTCTAATAAAAATACAAATCCAGTTGTCGGCAAACGCAAAGCAATTTAACGCTTCAGTGGCGGTTGTCTATTCATTTGTCTTGAAGGAGAGGGGGATGCTGGGAGCACAGATTTGAGGGACAACGTGGCTGCAGTGCCTGTGTTACGTATCACTTCAGAAGCAAACAAACAGCACAGACACAGTCGCTTTTCTTAATTATGGGGCCCCGTTTCCCACCGCAATGTCAGCGGTTGCATGCGAGAGAGGAAGTATATTATGGTGAACTAATGAAGCAGCTCAGAGATAGGAGCCCATATGTGTGTATGTCCTTGGGGTTTAACATCAATAATGGTAACCCCGAGGCAGGTTTACCATATTCAGTAATTAGGTTTAAAAAAAAAACATCTGACCCTCCTCCCTCCAAAAGGGAGCTAGCTACATATCTGGCAAGGAAGGAAGGAGTGGCCCCATCGCTGGTTTCTCTGGAGCACATTCAACGCCACTAAATCCAGTGTTATTTGGACTCAGACCAACAGAAGTCCCAGGTGCTGCCCGTGATGATGATGCACACATGGCTGGGTTGCCTGTAGCTGCGGGAGAAGGGTGGATCCTCAGCTCCAGGTTGTTAAGGGACAGGGCTGATAAGGAATTCTCCTGGTGGGGGTCCGTGACAGTAGCTGTATTGGTACCGTAAGCCGGTTCCCCTAAGGGGATATTGTTTGGAAGATGGGCATTCAACATTTCACCCACACCATTAAGCCTAACGCCCACACACCACAATTTGCCATAAAGCTTGTCACTGTCAACGATCCCTTTGCACTTTGAGTAATACAGGGTTGGAATGGGGGATTCTGGATTATATTCATTTCATGCTTGCCCTTTGTTTTACCACCCTCTATTTACCTCGTTTTTGCCTAATAATCACCCTCTGCTGTCTTGGTGATTCATTTGAAATAAGCACCAGTACATATCATTTGTTATCAGTTCAGTCACCTGTTGTGGTGCACTGAATTGAAGGGAAGTAACCATTGTAACCATATAATGTAATAAAATCTAAAAAGTATGTTTAAATTAGAAGTAGGCATTGGTCTGAAGCTGAAAAGAAAAGAAATTCAGAAGCACCACAATGCTTATTCCACCCATGCTCTACCAAGGTGTTCCAGCACCCGAACAATGCTTATTCTACCATGCTCTACCAAGGTGTCTAGCACCACAATGTTATTCCCCATGCTCTACAAGGTGTTCCAGCACCACAATGCTTATTCACCCATGCTCTACAAGTGTTCCAGCACCAAATGGCTTATCTCGATAGCTCACCAAGTTCTAACAGCAATGGTTTCAATGCCTACCAAGTGTCAGCACCACAATGCTTATTCCACCCATGCTCTACCAAGTTGTTCAGCACCACAATGCTTATTCACCCATGCTCTACCAAGGTCTTCCAGCACACAGCTTAGACCTACTACAGTAGCTACTGTATGTTGTACATTGTACTTCAAAAATTTGTATACAGGTTGCTTAGTATTCAAACCTTGCTAGCTCTTACCGTAGCTTGGACTATGGAGTAGCTAGCTGCTTGCAAAAGCCATTGCATGCATTGTAAGGTAGGAGCATGACAATTTGCCCAAAGTTTAGTAATGGTTTTGAACTGATCTACAGTTGAAGTCGGAGTTTACATACACCTTAGCCAAATACATTTAAACTCAGTTTTTCACAATTCCTGACATTTAATCCTAGTAAAAATTCTGTCTTAGGTCAGTTAGGATCACCATTTATTTTAAGATGTGAATAGTCAGAATAATAGTAGAGATATGATTTATTTCAGCTTTTATTTATTTCATCACATTACCAGTTGGTCAGAAGTTTACGAAACATCAAAATAGTATTTGATAGCATTGCCTTTAAACTGTTTAACTTGGGTCAAACGTTTTGGTAGCCTTCCACAAGCTTCCCCCAATAAGTTGGGGTGAATTTTGTCCCATTCCTCCTGACAGAGCAGGTGTAACTGAGTCAGGTTTGTAGGCCTCCTTGCTGGTACACGCTTTTTTCAGTTCTGCCCAACATTTTCTATAGGATGTCAGGCTTTTGTGATACCTTCCAATACCTTCACTTTGTTGTCCTTAAGCCATTTTCCACAACTTTGGAAGTACGCTTGGGGTCATTGTCCATTTGGAAGACCCATTTGTGACCAAGCTTTAACTTCTCCTGACTGATGTCTTGAGATGTTGCTTCAATATATCAACATAATTTTCCTGCCTCATGATGCATCTATTTTGTGAAGTGCACCAGTCTCTCCTGCAGCAAAGCACCCCACAACATGATGCTGCCACCCCCGTGTTCACGGTTGGATGTGTTTCTTCGCTTGCAGGCCTCCCCTTTTCCTCCAGACATAACGATGGTCATTATGTCCAGACAGTTCTATTTTTGTTTCATCAGACCAGAGGACATTTCTCAAAAAGTACGATCTTTTGTCCATGTGCAGTTGCAGAACCGTAGTCTGGCTTTTTATATGGCGGTTTTGGAGAGTGGGCTTTCTTGGTTATGTCGATATAGGACTCGTTTTACAGTGGCTATAGATACTTTTGTACATGTTTACTCCAGTATCTTCACATGGACCTTTGCTGTTGTTCTGGGATTGATTGCCTCTTTTCACACCAAAGTACGTTAATCTCTAGGAGAAAGAATGTGTCTCCTTCCTGAGTGGTATGGCGGCTGAGTGGTCCCATGGTGTTTATACGTGCGTACTATTGTTTGTACAGATGAACGTGGTATCACGTCTCACATAGGCATTCCTTTTGTTCAGTTTGGAAAGGGCAGTGCGGAGTGCAATTGAGATTGCATCATCTGTGGATCTGTTGGGGCGGTATGCGAATTGGAGTGGATCTAGTGTTTCTGGGATGATGGTGTTGATGTGAGCCATGACCAGCCTTTCAAAGCACTTCATGGCTACCGACGTGAGTGCTACGGGGCGGTAATAATTTAGGTAGGTTACCTTCGCTTTCTTGGGCACAGGGACTATGGTCGTCTGCTTGAAACATGTAGGTATTACAGACTCGGTCAGGGAGAGGTTGAAAATATCAGTAAAGACACTTGCCAGTCGGTCAACGCATGCTCTGAGTACACGTCTTGGTAATCCATCTGGCCCTGTGGCCTTGTGATTGTTGACCTGTTTAAAGGTCTTTGCTCTCATTAGCTACGAAGGGCGTGATAACACAGTCGTTCGGAACAGCTGGTGCTCTCATGCATGCTTCAGTGTTGCTTGCCTCGAAGCGAGCATAAAAGGCATTTAGCTCGTCTGGTAGGCTTGTGTCACTGGGCAGCTCGTGGCTGGGTTTCTCTTTGTAGTACTTAATAGTTTGCGAGCCCTGCCACATCCGACGAGCGTCAGAGCCGGTGTAGTAGGATTCAATCTTAGTCCTGTATTGACACTTTTTCTGTTTGATGGTTCGTCTGATGACATAGCAGGATTTCTTATAAGCATACGGATTAGTGTCCCGCTCCTTCAAAGTGGTCTTTAGCTCAGTGCGGATGTTGCCTGTAATCCATGGCTTCTGGTTGGGGTATGTACGTACAGTCACTGTGGGGACTATGTCGTCGATGCACTTGATGAATTGATGAAGCCAGTGACTGAGGTGGTATACTCCTCAATGCCATTGGATGAATCCCAGAACATATTCCAGTCTGTGCTAGCAAAACAGTCCCTCAGCGTAACATCTGACCACTTCCGTATTAAGCGAGTCACTGGTACTTCCTGCTTTTGTTTTTGCTTCTAGATGTTAGCATTGTCAGAAATACTACAAAAAGGTAGCACATCATTAGTTGTTAATAGATGTAAATGTGCACGTGAGAGCGAAAAATTACATAAACTCAGCCAATAAAGAAACTTCCCTCTTTCAGGACCCAGTCTTTCAAATTCGTAAAAATCCAAATAACTTCACAGATCTTCATTGTAAAGGGTTTTAACACTGTTTACCATGCTTGTTTGATGAACCATAAACAATTAATGAACATGCACCTGCGGAAGAGTCGTTAAGACACTAACAGCTTACAGACGGTAGGCAATTAAGGTCACAGTTATGAAAACTTAGGACACTAAAGAGGCCTTTCTACTGACTCTGAAAAACAACAAAAGAAAGATGCCCAGGGTCCCTGCTCATCTGCGTGAACGTGCCTTAGGCATGCTGCAAGGAGGCATGAGGACTGCAGATGTGGCCAGGGCAATAAATTGCAATGTCTGTACTGTGAGATGACTAAGACAACGCTACAGGGAGACAGGATGGACAGCTGATCGTCCTCGCAGTGGCAGACCACGTGTAACAACACCTGCACAGGATCAGTACATCCGAACATCACACCTGCGGGACAGGTACAGGATGGCAACAACAACTGCCCGAGTTACACCGGGAATGCACAAACCCTCCATCAGTGCTCAGACTGTCCACAATAGGCTGAGAGAGGCTGGACTGAAGGCTTGTAAGCCTGTTGTAAGGCAGGTCCTCACCAGACATCACTGGCAACAATGTTGCCTATGGGCACAAACCCACCGTCGCTGGACCAGACACGACTGGCAAAATGTGCTCTTCACTGACGAATCGCGTTTTTGTCTCACCATTTGTGATGGTTAGATTTGCGTTTATCGTCGAAGGAATGAGCGTTACATCGAGGCCTGTACTCTGGAGCAGGATCGATTTGGAGGTGGAGGGTCCGTCACGGTCCGGGACGGTGTGTCACAGCATCATCGGACTGAGCTTGTTGTCATTGCAGGCAATCTCAACGCTGTGCGTTACAGGGAAGGCATCCTCCTTCCTCATATGGTACCCTTCCTGCAGGCTCATCCTGACATGACCCTCCAGCATGACAATGCCACCAGCCATACTGCTCGTTCTGTGCATGATTTTCTGCAAGACAGGAATGTCGGTGTCATGTCGGTGYCATGGCCAGGGAAGAGCCCGGATCTCAATCCCATTGAGCATGTCTGGGACCTGTTGGATCGAAGGTTGAGGGCTAGGGCCATTCCCCCCAGAAATGTCAGGGAAGTTACAGGTGCCTTGGTGGAAGAKTGGGGTAACATCTCACAGCAAGAACTGGCAAATCTGGTGCAGTCTATGAGGAGGAGATGCACTGCAATACTTAATGCAGCTGGTGGCCACACCAGATACTGACTGTTACTTTTGATTTTGACCCCCTCCCCTTTGTTCAGGGACACATTATTCCATTTCTGTTAGTCACATGTCTGTGGAACTTGTTCAGTTTATGTCTCAGTTGTTGAATCTTGTTATGTTCATACAAATATTTACACATGTTAAGTTTGCTGAAAATAAACGCAGTTGACAGTGAGAGTACATTTATTTTTTTGCTGAGTTTACATTTAATAAAAACTGTTGCACCTACAAACGTAGTGAATCCAAAATGTATTAAGTCCAATGGTTATTTTATGGTCTTTTTAGTTTCGCTTTAATCCTATAGTTTTGCTAGAATTTGAGCTGAGTAGGCAGAGAAAATACTCTGAAAACTCAATTACTAATAACCCGGTAAGTGGTTCTTGGAAACGGCCAGAGGGCTCATTACGAGAGGCGGGGGAGTATGTTGTGTACCTCCAATCAAATTGTTTAGAAAAWTTTTATCGACATTGGTGTCATATGGCTTAGCTATGGTAGAGAGATTTGAATTTAACATTGAACTTCAACCAATGCATACTATTAGTAAATATTATGAGAATGCCATGGGAAATAGGACTATAATAAAGTGTAACCCATTTTATAATGAAGGAGCAACATCATTACCTTACCCAAGCAAGTACGGGTAACCTACGTGAATTTGGTTTAACATGGAGGGCATTATTTTGTGTAAACTATTCAAAGTTTGCACCCTGAAATGGACCATAGAAGCCAGCCAGGTTACCAAAGAGAATCCGGCAATGCACCGTACAGAGACAGTTCTGCCACTCTGCTAACTAACTATCCATCCAGTCTGTCTCGTTACCGTGGTTTTGTGGGATGCATGGTTTTCATTATCACTATGGCCATCATTACTTTCTACACGTTATCGTCAGGGGGACTTTTCAGATGGTGCACTGATGTCATTCTTTTGGGGGGAAACTGCCCTGTAGACATACTGTGTTTTCCTCCTATTAATTAGTGTATCCCCAGCTAGTTAGTGGGAGCACTTGTTTCTCCATGGCGACGGAGGAAGGGCAAAGGATTGGAGCATGGCTCGCCTTAGTAGCTGCAGGCCCTTGCAGTAAGTGGCCTGCCACTGGATTTTGACTATTTTTTTACGAAAATCCTTTTATGGATAGATCATTTAGATGATCTATCATTTAGTCTGGGTTTCATTTAACTGGAGGTCACGCTACTGATCTATCAACAACAACAAAAAGGAGAGAAAGAAAGATATTTTATTTTAATTAATTCAGTCTAATTAAACATTTTTGAAATGTACTAACAGTGAAGTATTTTTTTAAGAGGTGCACTTGCCTAATTGTAAGGGAACCGCTTAAAAACGGGTTTTGTGTTTACTGGTTACATCATGGGGGTTCAATAATACAAGAGAGAAGCTTTCATGTTTTTTAACAGGTCAGTTTGTCTTGATACAGTTGATGCTTCAAAGAAAATGTGTAATGGAATTTTATGTTTGGAAAAACTGGGATTCATGCGAGTCATTCTGTAGCCCTTTCCTGCAGTCAAGGACCAAAAGCAGCCTCATTGGCCTCATGGGTGGAATGTTATTCATATTTTTCATAATTCCATMATTCATTTAAAAAATATATACAGTATATTCTTAACTGAAAAATCCGATGTTTCTATGTCAAACAGTTGTGTAATATTTCAGTCTTCTATGATGTAATATTGGGATGCAAACTCAAGCCCATACACATTAGTTAGCCCATATGTGTGAGGTGTATACTTTTGATTCAAAGTAGATCTGTTTAAGACTACCAAGAAACACTCTGTGTGAACCTGACTTAGCCCACTGCAGTAAAAGGTTATTAAAACTGTAAAATGATGTTTAAACCAGAGACCAAACTTCCACCAAGACACTTCAACTCAATCTTTAGTCCCATCAGAAACCCATCTAGACAACAGCTTTCTAGCCTACTGTGCGGGTGGAGGTAGATTTGATTTGAATAATAACACTGCATTTAATCATGTGCCACAAGGCATGACAGTTGGTAGACCTSAGTTGTGTCACCACATAAAGAGTGTCAAGTACTGGAGGGAGGGAATTGAAAACAGATGAAGGAGTGTTTGGTCAAAACGCAGTGTGACAAGTGGGTCCCCCGTCATATATGGTGCATACATTTCTCAGACAGACTCATTGTCATACTACTACCCACAGGGCAACTGCAATGTGTAGCTGATCTCAGGTTGAAATTCCTCATACATACTTGTCCATGATGACATTTCTCACTCATGGGGGAGCAGGTCGACTTAGTATTGTTTAATATGACCCAAGTAGCTGAGCTAACATGGCAATGCAGGTAGCACTACTGTACCAGCACACACACACACGCATGTACACACAGTGGCGATTAATTGGACAGGTGGAGTGGTGTGAGCGATGTTGATTTCATTACCTTTCATTACGTCTTACCCGCCCCTCAGAGAAATAGTTCAAACTGAGGGTAGATGCAGGGATAGAGGGATGAGAGGAGGAAGGGTAGAGGGCGAATGCAGGACGGATGACCTTGGCTGCAGCTCACTTTCTGAGTGCGACAATGTGAGCCTCCCCCCCAATTGGTCGCTAATCGTTTACACCGCTCCCTAATCGCT
>NC_036854.1:26646729-26651018 GCF_002910315.2 Salvelinus sp. IW2-2015 | reverse complement strand
ATTTGGTTAGTGGGCAGGAACCAGCCTGACTCATTAGAGGCTCCCTGTATATCCTCGACTTCTTTCTCCCCTCCTCCTTCTCTGCTAGAGAGGGGGCGCCCACAGCTTATAATAAAGGCAAGGATTTTAAATTAGAAATTAATTTGGATAATTTGTCTCCTACGAGCGCCCTCTCCTGCCGCTCCTGCAGGAATATGTTAATATATCATATTAAGTAATTGGCGAGACCCAGATGCACATGATTATGCCATTGAAGAGAGAGAGAGAGAGAGAGAAGAGAGAGAGAAGAGAGAGAGAGAGAGAGAGAGAGAGAGAGAGAAAAAACTGAGAGAGACCCGGCTAGCCTTCGCTCTCGCGCCACATCGTACTTACAGCACCTTAGAGCCAGAGATGCAACCTTACAAGGAGGAAGGGGGAGGCAAGGGAGAGGATGGAGAGAGGCGAGAGAGAGGAAGCTTGTGAAGGGCACCACACAGAGAGAGAGTGGGGGGGGGGGGGGGGGGGGGGGGAGAAAGAGAGGATCAGTGACTTTACAATGATCTTATTCCTGTGTAGTTATTCTGGGATGTACAGTGACTTTACAATGATCGTATTCCTGTGTAGTTATTCTGGGAATTACAGTGACTTTACAATGATCTTATTCCTGTGTAGTTATTCTGGGATGTACAGTAGTATTGTAATGACGTGCTATTCGACCTGGAACCTTTGTTCAATATAAAGATAACATCAAATTAACCTATCATGAGATGAAACCCAACAGCACGTATTTCACAGCTTTACAAACATGTGCAATGTGGATCGTGAATTGAATTTGGGAATCCTAAGTAGAGAGTGACATTTTTTTCTCAGTCAACAGATCATGCAATAGGATGTAGCTAGACCTTTGCTTGTTCTGACTGTCCAGCATGAAGGGTTATTGGGATGAAACCACTCTACACACCTGCCTTTCAATGTAAAATGTTTCAGCGCTAAAAACAGGCTTTTAACACAAAGATTTTTCCAACCCACAGTATCTGCTTAACTCTTAACCACTGAGAGGAATGCATATATATTTTATCAAACACGTATCTTCGTCATTGATGAGCAATATCTGGTCATTACTTGTATCACAATTATCCGGGTTTCATATTCATGAGAACAACGACTTGTAATGTACATTCAGATGTGACATCATTCCAGGTTCTTCCGTCATGTTAGAACAGTGCATCAGCTCACATCGTATACAAACACCTGACCCAAACCCCAATCCATACAGTAAGTCTGAGCTTCTAATAACCTATTTAACAATGCAGCAGTGCCGTCATGGCCCCCGGCTCAGCTCAGGCTTAGCACTGATTCAATAATAGCATCGCAACTAGACTCCTGGCACGGATAAACACACAGCCTCCCCCAACAACTTACTGTACTAGGCTATATTTCACATATGGACACACAGACTCCATTTTGGTTCACTTACTGGTTGTTTTGAATGGCTGCTGCAATGGCATGGCTGCTKCGGTGGCATGGCTGCTGCAGGGGCATGGCTGCTCATTGCGGGCCTACAGTAGGCAGGTTGTGGGAGAGAGGAGAGCCAGCTAGGCCAAGCTGTGGTAATTAACAATAGAGGATGTGGCGTGCTCATTAGCGTGCCTATATACCCGGAGGTGCTGAGCACGGACACCTAATGAGATCCATATTGTAACGAAGGGGACTGTGACCGCCCGGGTTTCTGTTTCTCGCTGCACAAATCAAAATCTAATTTTATTGGTCACATACACATACGTATTGAGCAGATGTTATTGCGGGTGTTGCGAAACAGTCTCCCCGCAAAATTGGGGAGACTGTATGGGGCGCTTAGAGAAACGTGCACCGCGCTGTGAATTAGAAAGATAGTTGTTGTCTGGTGTGTGTGTGTGCTGTTGTGTGTGCTGTGTTTGTGTGTGTGCGTGTGTGTGCGTGCGTGCGTGCGTGCTGCGTGCGTGCGTGCGTGCGTGGCCGGCGTGCGGTGCGTGTGCGTGCGTTTCGTGTTGGTGATGCGAGAAGGAGAGAGTAGGAGAGAGGAGTGCTAGGAGGAAGGCACAGAGACAAAGCATATTGAAATATCTGATGAATCACTTCAACGTCCACTAACAGAAACACTTGATACTAATAGCCATACTGGACTGATGCTTACAGTTCATTCACACAGTGTACAATGCTGCTTACCATGTTCTGCTGGAGATAATATGGAGAAAGAAAAGTGAAGATGGAAAGACACAGACATGGAGACAGAGAGAAAAAGAGAGAGGGATAACAAATGAAAGATTGATAAAGAGAAAGAGAGATGTAGGGAGAGAGAGAGCGAGACAGAGGTAGAGAGAGAGATAGAGTGAAAGAGAGAGAGAGTGAGAGAGTGAAAGTTAAAGAGAGGAAAGCCGAGAGCGAGAGAGAGACAGAGAGAGAGAGAGGGAGAGACAGAGAGAGAGCGAGACAGAGAGGGAGAGACAGATAGAGACAGAGAGAGAAAGGGAGAAAAAACTGAGAGAGGGAGAGAGAGATGTAGCAAGGGAGAGCAGAGAGCTCAGCCAGTGACACGGGTAATATCATATTCATCACAAGCCTGGCTCATATCTCATGATGGCTGGGAGAGTTTCCCCCGGGCCATGGGGAGAGGACAGCGGAGGAGGGGAGAGGAGGGGAAAAGGGAAGGGAGGCAGCCAAACCAGGCCTGTCACGCAGAGCCACACAGGTATATTGTGAAAATGATTTAATGCGATAATAACCTCCACTTTGTCGGATAGATGATGTTTCTTCATGGTGCCTGACGGTTAATGAATGATACATTAGTAAACACTACTAAAAACGTTATTAGAGACAGAGAGACAGAGAGACAGAAGAGGGAGTCCGCATGAAGYGAACGAACGAGAGGGGCGATGGGGGGAATTGATGAGTACGCATATGTCTCTTTKCCCCCTCCTTCCACAACCCTCTGTCTCCCCGTCCCCCCTGTCCCCCCCAATCCTTTTTCCTCCTCAGCAGTTGTGAATAAAATCTGAAAGAAGTGGAGGACCTGCGGAGGTGGCGGCTGTGTGGTGTTCCACAGACCTAATCATATGTGTACAGCAAGGGCTCACATATTTGCACATTACATACAAAGTGGCTTTATATGCGGCGCGAGTCTGGGAGATATCCCTTCCGGAAATCCTTGGTGAACAGTGGCAAGTACTCACTAAAGGAATATACACGGTCACAGCCTCAGCCAAGCTGGGCTGATGTATCAGCTGCTGTCATACTATGAAGTGTAGGGCACTATATGGAAACGGTATACTGCAATATAGCAAAAGTCATTAAAATAGTCATTGTTTTATTTATATATAGACTGATGTGTATCAAAATGATATTGTTTTATATTGAAGTTGTCCACTCTATTGTGAAACTGACCACTTGGGCCAAGCCACTGTATTTTAATCACTGTATTTATCACCGTTATGGTGATGCAATTTGACTCTGTCCTGGGCCCTCAYCCGGCTCGAAGGACCATGAAACAGTTTCACCTCACACGTGTATTGCCAGGCTCAGAACACACATCTCTCAGCACCTGAATTTGGTCTCTGTCATTAAACAAGCCAACTTTTCAACGGTACAGTGGATAATTTTAAAGGTCAAGTCGGAATAAAAAATGTCTCTCTCACACACATACACACATTTTGCATCCTGGCAAGAAACAAGGTCAGCAAAGGCAAGGTTTACTGTCAGTAAGTTCTCACCTACCTAAAGTAATTCACAGGAACATATGCTGCTAAACAGCAGACAGAGGGGACAGAGATAGAGAAAGTTCTCCTATTTCTAATTGAGGTATTATTGGCTAAGATAGAGGGACAGGCAAGGACGTCCAAACAGGCCTAACTTTGATTCAGGCAGAGACATTAGAAACAACAAGGATAACACCCAGGTTATCCGCTTCATAGCGCTTCCCAAAGACCTAACTATTTACCAGGAGAGTTGTTGGTCCTACGTGTCTTGCTGTTCTCTGTCTTACTTGTGCAACACAAACAAAAGAGAATAATATGTCTTTAAAAAGTTATTCGTTTAATTTAATAGTTACTAACAATATAATGTTTTGTACATACTTAAAGTTACAATGTGATTGTGTAACGTCATCCACTTATGAGTTAAATTAAGTTCCTGGGGTAAATTAGCATGTTAACCACGCAGGACTGCATTCGTTCATTGACATGACAATTTTTATGTCCCAGTCAAAGCCCACTAGCTAGTCATGCCGTATTACAATAGTGCTCTATGTCCTCTATTTGATTGGCTTCAATTTACAT
>NC_036854.1:26637219-26640683 GCF_002910315.2 Salvelinus sp. IW2-2015 | reverse complement strand
AGAAGAGAGAGAGCCATCTCCCGCGAATGAAATTGACAACTGGGCAATGCTCAGAAATGTCGGTGCTCTCTATCCACAGCCAAGGAATAGCAATGAAATCTTTTCCCTTTTTCACAAGCTGCTCTTTTAGATGATGGACAACTGGTCTAACTCTCTCGGCAAATGGTGTTTCTGCTCAGACTCACATTTAAAAAGAGTTCCTTTTTTCTGGGCAAACTTCGTCACAAACTTTAATCATGCAGTTTTTGATGAAATCCCCCTCCGTAAATTGGCCGGGCTGATTTAGCGATCTCTTCTGCAAAATAAAACTGGCCTTGACAGCAGCCTGGCCTTGTGATTTGGCTTTTTGAAACAGAGCCTGTCGAGATTTGAAGGCCTCGTTTTAATTCCTCTGCCTTTTGTAGCCTTTGTTCTTCCAATGCATTCTTGTTTTTGTCCGCGTGTTTCGTTTCATAATGTCGTCTCAGATTATACTCTTTCAGTACCGCCACACTTTCTCCACACAGAAGACACACAGGTTTTCCAGCACCTCCGTGAACATGATACTCCGACTTCCCACCTTGTTTGAAACCCCCGGTTCTCAGTGTCCATTCCGTTTTGCCATTTTTGATGGGTATCTGAAAGTTAATTTTACTGTGATGCTGACGACTGCTGTGCCAATAAATATTGAAATGAGCAGCCCTACTGCTCGGTGCGTCACCGTTGCATGTGGGAAATGTAGTATTGGTGCGTGTAAAAGATCTGCGGGCTGCCGGCTTGCTGCGGTCTGCGGGCCGGTTCTAATAATAAATCAAGATCATCCCAGGGGCCGTAAAAAAACTTCTCGCGGGCCGGATGTGGCCCGCGGGCCTTGACTCTGACATATGTGAACACACACACACGCTAGTAGAAACACACACCCACACACACACACGCACAAACACACACACACACTACTAGACACACACAGAGACAAACACACACTCACACGCTAGTAGAAACACACACACACACACTGTACAAACACAAGTGTATTTACGTATATAGTGTCTAGGAGAGGACTTTTCATGGTTGCAACATTAACAAATATTAAAATGACTTTTTCTGCAACTGCCAGGTGACAGTGAATAAAACATAGAGAGGAAAGAGGGCCAATGCATTCGGGTCGGTTCACGACACCTCAGTCAAAGGTGATAGGATACTCTCTAAATTATGCTCATCCACTAACACAACATATATTACCTTACCCCTATCTCTCTCCCCCTCTCATCCCCATCAAGGGGAAACCCTTTGTTTGGATGCAGTATATAATCAAGTTGCTTCTCCTGATAAGCAAAACAGGTCAGCAATAACAGACACAGCAGTCAGTGGAACGAACAAGTCAATGAGGCTGGAGATCCAGTCATGGGAGGAGGCCTAGCGTTTGAACCATCCATCCATCCAGACATCACACCCACCACTCTAACAGGGATAGTTAAACCTCTCATGTACAGCTCCTCTCCTTTGGTCTTTCCCTTCGTTTTATGAATCAGCCTGAAAGGGGATATTAAAACAGGAAGAAACAACTCTGTTGTTAATAGCGCAGCTGCGAGCGTCCTTGCCTCTGATGTCACGCGAAGGAGCCACGCCGTGCGGGTTTCTGTGAGCTTCGCCCAGGTATAGCTAGCTTCCCGCATTTTTTTAACGATGCCATTTGCCTAATGTCTACCTGTGGTTGTCAATCAGACATTAGCCCAACTTCTTTTCTCTTCTGCCTAAAACATCGCTGTGCCTCCTTTACCGCTTTCCACCCCTTTAATTGGGCAGGAGATGTTAAAATGAGACCAGGAACAGGAAGCAACAACAACAAAAACATGAGATGATGGGCATGTCTTTACATCCTTTAACCCGCCTTGCCTTTCTGCTGACCTGGACGGTTCCACAGGGGTACAAATTGGGATGCCAAGGGAGAGGTGGTGAAGAGGAGCTACTTTAAGCCTCTTCTAATCTCTCTCTCTCTCTCTCTCTCTCTCTCTCTCTCTCCCTCTCTCTCCTTTTTTTCACCACACGTAAATCTGCTCAAATCTTACACATATTGTGAGCTGTCTCTTGCACCATGTCTGTCTGTCTGTCTGCGTTTAGAAGGCAGGTACGAGGCACTCGGGCATATGTCTAAATATTTCTATGTAAGCAGTTTTCTTCTTCTATTGGTTGTCTGGGCCTTGTCATTGTTGATGTCAATCCAGAATTCAAGATGGGAAGCCTTTTTTTTTACAAGAAACTGCCTCATGCTGCAACATTACAGTCAGCCTGTATATCAATTAAATGTGCCACCAGCCTTGGTGATTATCACTACGCAGATGTCTAGTGGTAATTTGATTGACAGAGGAGGAGTGGTTTCCTTGAGCTCTTACAGGCTTTGGCATTAATCCTCTTTGATCATGATGAAGTGTTATAGAGAGAGGAATGCTCAGGTGGGCCTTCTCACCTCAAACCAGGTGTGTGTGTGTGTGTGTGTGTGTGTGTGTGTGTGTGTGTGTGTGTGTGTNATTTACATAATGGCGCAACGCGAAATGTGTCCCCATCTACCCGTTCCCAATCCTTTTCACAGGAGATTAGATATGTTTATGGATTTGAAATGTGCATGCAGTTTATTTTATTTATTTCATTATTTATTTATTGGTCTAAAGCACTCGGAAACAAGCGAGTCGGTCTATGACAATTATGAGCTGAACATGCACCTGTCTAAGACGATGCATAGTGTCAAAATCCAATTTCTGTTGGGGAAATGAGAAAACTATTTATCTCTCACCGCGACGTCTCTGAACGCTACAAACACCATTATAACAGGGGTCTGTGGCAGACACTGTGCTTCCCCATATCATCTATCCATTCCAGAACACAAGTTATTTCTTAAGAAAAAGAATTACAACATGCAAATAGCAAGTGTTGAGAACTGCGTATAGATAATTGTCTACCTTTAGTCTTCATGCATATTTGTGTCAGCCAAATGTAAAAAAATATATATATATATTTTTAAAAGTATGTTTTTATTATTTTTCTTGAGATTCCAATTGGCTACGGATTAGTCATTTCACTATTTGTCCCTGGCAATATCAAAACGCTAGAGTGAGGAGAGATATGTTACCTTGGATCAAAAAGGCTTTATGTACTTAATGGCAAGTGCCCTCTAGTTGATATTTGGTCTGCATCAATGTGCTTTAGATTCTGTCATTTGGTGGCAGAATGAGCCGGGCTAAAGAGATCATATTTCAATAACATACTGGCCTGATCATAAAGTACCTGAATGGAAATGTGTAACGGCCCGAAGGCGCCTCAGCAGGACAGTCAGCAGTCAAATGATGTCACATTCCCTTTTCTCCTTGGCTGCCTGCATATGCACGCTGCCATTTCCCAAAGAGTACCAACGACGGATAGACACACACACACACACACACTAGTAGAAACACACACCCACACACACACACGCACAAACACACACACAC
>NC_036854.1:26619868-26634768 GCF_002910315.2 Salvelinus sp. IW2-2015 | reverse complement strand
AGACCATAGTGAATCCCAGAGGGAGGTGAGAAGTTCACCCTGAAACAGAGATCCTAGACCATAGTGAATCCCAGAGGGAGGTGAGAAGTTCACCCAGAGAACAAACACATTCAGCAATTTGGCCGAACAGGACAGAAAATGTGGCCTTGGAAATAAAGTTACAGTCAGAAGTCAATGGAATGTTTTTAGGACAAAGGAGAAGACTTCTGTTTGAATCCCATGTAAAAGTGTCTGCAGTGGAGGGCAGTCATTAGGTTGAAGCATCTAATGGGTGGATAGGCCCCAATATACTGTATATATCTATATATAAGAGCGGACAGGGACTAAGTGAGAGCATCCCCCTCTGGACCCAGTTCCGTCTCATTAAACCCTTTTATAGCACATGACATATGCACAGGGAAGATTAATACCCACCAATAAGATGTATATTTAGCGTAGAGCACTTTTGTACAAGGATTACAAGCAGATCATTGTATATAAAGATTAAAACATAGCGCAACTTTGTTATGGTTGTAAGTTAAAATATGACGTGCTTTGATCCACATTATGGGTTCTCAATATTCCAGCGTGTGGAATTGTTTATATGGTGAGAATAAGGTTGCGAAGGGAGGGTATATTAGTGAACATTTTTTTGCATCTTTTTTCTAGTGGCCCTTTTGAGTACTTCAGATTATCACAGGTGTCTGTAATAATTTCWGGCCCTCTGTGTCTCTTTATCACATGTAAAATATATAAAATAATTAAATACAATAATACAAAAAAACGTGATAAAGCTGTAAAACATTAACCTACATACAAATCATCAACTTAGTAAATACCATTGGTGTTCAATATGAGGGTTTCAGCATGAAATATCCTTTATATATATATATATTAAACTTTTATTCATTTTACTATGTCAATATGTAAACTGGTGGCAGTTGTGAAAACAGTCAATAGTTAGAAGAGTTTCAGAGTTACTTGAAAACAATGCCGTTGAAAACAATATGTTTTTTAATAAATAAATGCTATTTTCTTTTGAACAATATGGTCTATCTACTAGAAACTCATGGACAATATGCACATAGACTTAATACATTAATACTATACTATTTTTTTTAAGTTATTGAAGTATTTGGTTTGATTTAGGACTCAAAAAATATTATAGATTGATTTTCTGTGAGCTACCAAAAATACAGAAGATTCCGTTAGCTTTGGTAAATTACCCTAAATTACCCTAAATTACCCTAATACAAACCACACATAACCTATTTCCTAAATTGTGAGACAATTCCATTCTTTCCACATGGTTCCTCCCATAAATCCACACAGTTACAAGAAACCAATCTAATCCATCAGAAAATAATGACTAGAAAATACCAATGTGACGATTTTATTTCTTCACACTCAAACCTCTTTAGAGTTTGCAAGTGCAAACATTGTATACGTTCATATCAACACTCTAGTCCTTCATCTCTGAGCTCGTATCAACAAAAGTGCTTTGCGAGATTCACTTGATGCACAGAAGTACCATTAAAGTAGTCCCCAAACAACACAAGCCTCAGATCAACTTCACAGTAAATTAGCCACAATTAGCGCAGCAGCGGACGTCAACGTGACCATCCTGATCATGCCATTAAAGACCCACCCAATCACAACTGGCTAATTTCTCAAATCAATGATCTTGGTAAGTACTTGTAAAAAGGCCCCGGTTGCCAGATCAGCTGGATGTGGCCGATTAAAGGAAAGTGGGGGGACAGCCTAGATTAGCGTTTAGCTTGGGGGCAATGGTGTTTAATTATGCAGCGCTAGCTGCCGCTACCACACGGCAGTCAGGTTAAATACTTGGACCTCCCCCTGTAATCTAAGGGGTGAGGCTGGGGGAGGGCAGGGATTTTGTACACAGTTGATGATGACACGTTGTCGACAATAGCGGCTGTTGGTGGAGCTGAGGGCTCAGTGCAGAATTACAAACAATGACACTCATTAAAGGTAACAAGCAATTGCCCCMAAAAAATCAAGATTAACAGCCCATGTGGCATCGATGTGAGTCAGAAACTATTATTCAACTCTCAAAATTGACTTCAAAGTGTAAATAGGATAATTTTGGTCTTTAAGTCAGTCTTGTCCAAACTGAGTTTTGTGAGACTTGTGGTCGTGACAGAATCACAATGTAAGTGAAGGTTGTGTTTGTCTCAATCCTGCCCACAGCTGGAGGCACACAAGTAATCATCAATTCAGAGTGCAGCTGCACGCGACACAATCATAATGCCTGTGGTAAATTTGGGTGGACTTAGGATATACCTATGGAGCTAGTTAGGGACCATCGTTAAATTACACAATGTGGGATAATATGTAAAAACCTCAAACGAACTATAAATAGTATAGAATTCATATACAAATATTGAAAATCAAAATGACTGCTTTAGCGCGTTCTAGTGTTAATGAGGTGTGCAACATATATGAGTAAATAAGACAATATTGTCTCATTTACATTGTGTAATTTATTGACGGTCCCTAACTAGCCCTGTAGTCAAACAAACTTCGCCACGGTTGAACACCAGCCGTCAGAAGTTAATTGGCGTAATAATTTAGATAACTCTTCCCACCTGCAAACACACACACGAGACACCCACATCAAACCACACCCCGAAACCAACTCACGTTTGAATTTAGTCATGGCCGCCAGCGTTTCTTAATTAACCAAATCTAAAATGAGACCAAATCAGGAAGTGCAGTCACCCTTTTTTCATCTCTTCCCCTCAGGCGATTTTCAATTCTGGCAAATTTATTTCATATACTGTACAGTCAAACGCTAGAAAACAACTATATAGACTGTTCTCTCTGCTACCGCATGGCAAGCGGTACCGGAGCGCCAGGTCTAGGTCCAAGAGGCTTCTTAACAGCTTCTACACCCAAGCCATAAGACTCTTGAACATCTAATCAAATGGCTACCCAGACTACTTGCTCTGCCCCCCCCCCCCCCCCCCCCCCCCCTACCCTGCCGCTACTCTATGTTATTATCTATGCATAGTCACTTTAATAACTCTACCTACATTCACTCTGTACCAGTACCCCCTATATATAGCCTCGCTATTGTTATTTTACTGCCGGTCTTTAATTATTGGTTACTTTTATTTCTTATTTTTTGCAGGTATTTTTCTTCAAACTGCATTGTTGGTTAAGGGCAGGTAAGTAAGCATTTCACTGTAAGGTCTACACCTGTTGTATTCGGCGCATGTGACAAATAAAATGTACTTGTATTTATTTCCCTGCAGGTATGGTCCATGACTTGGTTATTACGTTGTTATTACACTACATTGTTCTCTATCAAAAGCTTATGGATATCAAACAAGTTGGTAAATTCAGCTGCTGCCCACTGGACATTGAAATGAGAGAGTAAACAATATTAGTTGTGGATTGGTTCTCTGAGTATCAACTGCACATTGCCACTAGGGGTGAGCAAAGAGCTCTGGTACACTAGAGGTGATGATGTATAAGAAAGGGATGCACCTTGACAACAGGCACAAGAGCAGACAGAGGACTGGACACTATGCAGACCCTTTGCATTCTGAATGGGATGGGGCTTTCTTAATTTTTATCACAAGTGGAAAAAAGTTAGGCTATTGCCCCCCCCCCACCCCCCCACTTTCCCCTTCTTTTTTTTCCCCTACTTCCCCTCCTCCCCTACCCAGGCTATTTGGGGGATACTTAATATCTCTGTGTGGATAAAACACTAAAGAAATGGAAAATTTATTGATTAAAAAGAGGTTAACAAAAAACCAAATTGTGGCTTCATTCCAGATTAAAGTGTGCTTTGTTCACAACAAGTTTGCTGGGCGGGTTTGGTTTTTCCCACTATACCACCCTTCCCCGGAGGCAAGGTTGCGGGGCCCCCGTGTTCCCTTCCGCCCTAGCCTTTCATCAGCCAGTCTGCACTTTCCACAAATTAAGGGCTTAAAACATCCAATGGAGGAATTTTCCCAAAATCCAAAAGGCTAATGGGTAGGCCATGGAAAATTAGGGCAGAGGGGCCCCCATGGCCTCTAGCGATCAGGAGAGCTCTGAGGAAAAACTGGACCTAATACCCACCGCGCTCAAATCCACTTGTTTCTCTAGGTTTCTATCCCCCCTCCTCCACTGCCACCCCTCCAACATTTCTAGCTAGAAGAAAAATTAGTTATCATTGTTTGGGCTTTTTTATGTCTAAAAGGGGAAAAAAAAAAACCAATCAAGGGCAGAAGAGAGGAGAAGGGGCAAGAGAGAGAGAGAGGAGAGAGGTCTTGTACAGAGCGATTCAGTGTCCAAGGAGGGATGGGAGAAGTCCGGGAAAGAAGAGACCAGAGAAAGATAGATAAATTAAGAGAGAGAGAGGAGAGAGAAGAGAGAGAAGAGAGAAGAGAGGAGAGAGAGGAGGAGATGAAGAAATAGAGGAGAAAGAGAGAAGAGAGAAAAGAGGGGGAGAGAGAGGAGAGAGAGAGAAGAGAGAGACGAGAGAGAGAGAGAGAGGAAAAGATAGAGAAGTGAGAGAGAAGAGATGAGAGAGAGAAAATAGAGTTGGAGAAGAAGAGGAGTAGATAGAGAGACGAAGATAGGGAAGAGGAGAGAAGAGAGACAGAGGAGAGAGAGGAAGAGAGAGAGAGAGAGAAGAGAGAGAAGTAGAGAGGGAGAAGAGGAGAGAGAAAAGAGTGAGCAAAAATATGAGAAGAAGACGGAAAAAGAGGTGAGGAGGAGGAGAAGAAGAAGAGAGAGAGAGAGAGAGAGAAGGAAGAGAGAGGAGAAGAGGGAGGGGGAGGAGAAGGAGAGGAGAAGGAATTTACTATCCAGGAACTGCTGTTTGTAATACCCATGGTATTAGTTTCTCAGATGAGAAACTAACCAAATGCCATAAATAAGACACAAATAAAATATGTTGGATTGTGGGCTTGATTGAGGAAAACACCTTATGGTATGTCTTCACAATAACAGACCAGACAAGCCTTCTGTCTCTTGACGGATCTTATAAGTATATTGTTCTTCATGTTCTTATTCATTTAATCCATTTATCACGTGAAAAGTGGTTTGCCCACTTAATGCCCATAAAATAATTAAGAATTGAAGTCAAAAAGGCCTCAAGGGGAGCATTGATTTGGATATTTCATTTGGTCTAATTAACGTATGTCTGTCTAACAGTGTTTGTATGAACGTTCAATAAGCTCCGTGTAAAAAGGATAACTGAACAAAGAGAGAAAGCAGAGATCCGGACTAGCGTCAGCTGTTTCTGTCCCCCCCCCCCCCCCCATCCCCCATAAACAACACACACCCAACCAAACTGGACAACAAACTGAACCACCACAACTTCCCCACCAAAGAAAACCACAGGGCTCTGTCTCTGATCAAAGGCGGACCACGGGGTCCCCAGCATAACCAGAGCAAACGATTTGAGGCATATGTCAAGTTCTTGTGGATTCAAAACAAAGCTCTGTCAGGATGGTGAGCCAGGCAGTGTGCAGACTGTACCGTGGGATCCTCAAGTCCAAGACCAAACCCATCCCTTCCAATCGCTCCCCACAGACTGCAGACTTGTGTTCCCTTGTGAAAGGCTGCAGTGGATTTGCCTGGGAGACATAGAGAGCTAGAGAGGGCCATGGCATCCAGGAGACTGAGTCCATTCACATTACCCGCAGTGGGAGATGGCGGCAACGAAAGGGAAGGATAGAGGGAGGGAGGGAGCCCTTCTCTTCTCTCTGGAGTTAAGCTGGAGAGATGCACACAGTGCACAGAGAGAGAGAAAGAGAGAGAGAAAGATAGAGTGAGATATAGAAAGAGAGAGGGAGAGAGAGAGAAAGAGAGAGAGAGCAAGAGAGAGAGAGAAAGAATGAGAGAGAGAGAGAGAGAGAGAGAGAGAGAGAGAGAGAGAGAGAGACGTATAACGTAAAACACCAAATAATGCAGAGCAGAATTAGGCCGTTACCCGCTAATTATCAAAATCCAGAAAAGAGACATTCAATTCTACAACCACCTAAAAGGAAGCGATTCCCAAACCTTCCATAACAAACTTACAGAGAGATGAACCTGGAGAAGTCCCCTAAGCAAGCTGGTCCTGGGGCTCTGTTCACAAGCACAAACAGACCCCACAGAGCCCCAGGACAGAAACACAATTAGACCCAACAAAATCATGAGAAAATAAAAAGATAATTACTTGACACATTGGAAAGAATTAACAAAAACACAGAGCAAACGAGAATGATATTTGGCCCTAAACAGAGAGCACACAGTGGCAGAATACCTGACCACTGTGACTGACCTAAACTTAAGGAAAGCTTTGACTACAAAGGGAAGCACAGCCGCGAGCTGCCCAGTGACACGAGTCTACCAGATGAGCTAAATCACTTCTATGCTTGCTTCGAGGCAAGCAACACTGAGGCATGCATGAGAGCATCAGCTGTTCCCGACGACTGTGTGATCACGCTCTCCGTAGCTGACGTGAGTAAGAGCTTTAAACAGGTCAACATTCACAAGGCTGCGGGGCCAGACAGATTACCAGGACGTGTGCTCCTTATGTGTGCTGACCAAACTGGTAAGTGTCTTCACTGACATTTTCAACATGTCCCTGATTGAGTCTGTAATACCAACATGTTTCAAGCAGAACACCATAGTCCCTGTGCCCAAGAACACTAAGGCAACCTGCCTAAATAACTACAGACCCGTAGCACTCATGTCCGTAGCAATGAAGTGCTTTGAAAGGCTGGTAATGGCTCACATCAACACCATTATCCCAGAAACCCTAGACCCACTCCAATTTGCATACCGCCCAAACAGATCCACAGATGATGCAATCTCTATTGCGCTCCACACTGCCCTTTCCCACCGGGACAAAAGGAACCCTCAATGTACCCTCAAAGCTCATCACTAAGCTAAGGATCCTGGTAATAAACACCTCCCTCTGCAACTGGATCCTGGACTTCCTGATGGGCCGCCCCCAGGTGGTGAGGGTAGGTAGCAACACATCTGCCACGCTGATCCTCAACACTGGAACTCCCAAGGGGTGCGTGCTCAGTCCCCTCCTGTTTTCCCTGTTCACCCACGACTGCGTGGCCAAGCACTACTCCAACACCATCATTAAGTTTGCAGACGACACAACAGTGGTAGGCCTGATCACCGACAACGACGAGACAACCTATAGGGAGGAGGTCAGAGACCTGGCCGGGTGGTGCCAGAATAACAACCTATCCCTCAACGTGACCAAGACTAAGGAGATGATCGTGGACTACAGGAAAAGGAGGACAGAGCACGCCCCCATTCTCATCGACGAGGCTGTAGTGGAGCAGGTTGAGAGCTTCAAGTTCCTTGGTGTCCACATCACCAACAAACTAGAATGACACCAGGCGGTGTCAGAGGAAGGCCCTAAATATTGTCAAAGACCCCACCCACCCCAGTCATAGACTGTTTTCTCTACTACTGCAAGGCAAGTTGTACCGGAGTGCCACGTCTAGGACCTAAATGCTTCTCAACAGTTTTTACCCCCAAGTCATAAGACTCCTGAACAGGTAATCAAATGGCTTCCAGGACTATTTTCATTGTGTGCCCCCCCCCCCAGACCCCTCTTTTATGCTGCTGCTACTCTCTGTTTATCATATCATATATGCATAGTCATTTTAACTATACATTCATGTACATACTACCTCAATTAGCCCGACTAACTGGTGCCCCCGCACATTGGCTACCCGGACTAACTGCATTGTGTCCCGCCACCCATCACCCGCCAACCCATCTTTTACGCTACTGCTACTCTCTGTTTATCATATATGCATAGTTACTTTAACCATACTTACAAGTACATACTACCTCAATCAGCCACACTAACCGGTGCCTGTATATAGCCTCGCTACTGTTATAGCCTCGCTACTGTTATAGCCTCGCTACTGTTATAGCCTCGCTACTGTATAAAGAATCGCTACTGTTATTTTCCACTGTATTTTTTACTGTTGTTTTTGTCTCTTTACTTATCTATTGTTCACCTAACACCTTTTTTTTACTTACTTTACTTAAAAATTGCACTGTTGGTTAGAGCCTGTAAGAAAGCATTTCACTGTAAGGTATTTGGCGCACGTGACAAATTAACTTTGATTTGATTTGATTTGACTATTACAGACTCAGTGAGCATAGCCTTGTAGGCATACCTGGCTCTCAAGAGAAGACAGGCTATGTGCACATTGCCCACAAAATGAGGTGGAAACTGAGCTGCACTTCCTAACCTCCTGCCAAAGGTATGACCATTCTAGAGACACATATTTCCCTCAGATTACACAGATCCACTCAGAATTCGAAAACAAACCCGATATAGATAGATATAGATAAACTGCCATATCTACTGGGTGAAATACCACAGTGTGCCATCACAGCAGCAAGATTTGTGACCTGTTGCCACAAGAAAGGGCAACCAGTGAAGAACAAACACCATTGTAAATACAACCCATATTTATGCATATTTATTTTCCCTTTTGTACTTTAACCATTTGTACATTGTTACAACACTGTATATATACATAATATGACATTTGTAATGTCTTTATTCTTTTGGAACTTCTATGAGTGGAATTTTTACTGTTCATGTTTATTGTTTATTTCACTTTTGTATATTATTACTCACTTGCTTTGGCAATGTTAACGACCTGTGTTCCCATGCCAATAAAGCCCCTTGAATTGAATTGATTGAATTGAATTGAGAGAGAGAAGAGAGAGAGAGAGAGAGAGAGAGAGAGAGAGAGAGAGAGAGAGAGAGAGAGAGAGAGAGAGAGAGGAAGAAGAGAGAGAGAGAGAGAGAGAGGAGAGAGAGAGAGGAGAGAGAGAGAGAAGAGAGAGAGAGAGGAGAGGAGAGAGAGAGAGAGAGAGAGAGAGAGAGAGAGAGAGAGAGAGAAGAGAGAGAGAGAGATCCAATTTTGATAAACTCCCATATCTATGGGTGAAATTCCACAGTGTGCCATCACAGCAGCAAGATTTGTGACCTGTTGCAACAAGAAAGGGCAACCAGTGAAGAACAAACACCATTGTAATACAACCCATATTTATGTTTATTTATTTTTAACTTGTGTGCTTTAACCATTTGTACATTGTTACAACACTGTATATATATAATATGACATTTGTCATGTTTTATTTTTTGAAACTTCTGTATGTGTATGTTTACTGATAATTTTATTGTTTATTTCACTTTTGTTATTATCTACCTCACTTGCTTTGGCAATGTTAACACATTGTTTCCCATGCAATAAAGCCTGAATTGAATTGAATTGAATTGAATGAGAAGAGAGAGAGAGAGAGAGAGAGAGAGAGAGAGAGAGAGAGAGAGAGAGAGAGAGAGAGAGAGAGAGAGAGAGAGAGAGAGAGAGAGAGAGAGAGAGAGAGAGAGAAGAGAGAGAGAGAGAGAAGAGAGAGAGAGAGAGAGAGAGAGAGAGAGAGAGAGAACTTGTATTGTGTGTTCATGTACTACAGCCCGTGCACGCACAAACACAAAAATATTCTTGTGATGTGAGTTTCTCAATTCTGAAACACGTAGATGGATTATTTTCATTTTATCTTGCAAAAAACACAGTGATATAGTTAGACAACCCCAGAGACTCAACTCCAGCCAGTGTTATTAATAATCAAAGTGCATTAAAAGTGTGAATTAGAAAGTAACAATGTAAAGATAATATAATGTGTGTTATGAGTAAGAAATGAACTCATGATATACACACTGTATGGTTGAAATCAAGTGACAGCCTGTTTCATTTATCCTCTGATAAAGGGGTATTCAATCATTTCTAATTGCAACATTAAAATCGTCTTGAAAGTCAATTACAGGCTAAACTACTCTGCACTCAGTGGTGGAAAAAGTACTTAAATATTATACTGTAGTAAAAGTAAAGATACCTCAATAGAAAAGAACTCAAGTTAAAGTGAAAGTCACCCAGTAAAATACTACTTTAGTAAAAGTCTAAAAGTATTTGGTTTTAAATATAAATGGTAAAGTACAGATACCAAAAAAAAATGACTTAACAGTGCTTTCAAGTATTTTTACTTAAGTACTTTACACATCTGAGTATTAATGTCTAATTCATTTTCCCACATTTCCAGCCAGTCTTTGTGAAAAACGAAATAGCCAAAAAAGGCTTTTTCTAGTTTATTAAAGGGCAGTGTTGCATTCTGGGGTTTCCTTTGTAGCTTGCTAACCACAATAATCATAGTAGTACATTTCTGTGTATTAAGCCAGGGATATTAACCTACATTATTTCCCATATAAATAAATGTTGGTGTATTTGTCTGTCTGTCGGCAGTGCTATGGACAGAGTCCCTCCCCAGTATCCAGTGTGTAAATGTTCCCTGATGGATGCAGACCAGGAGAAACACCGTGGTTGTGTTGTTGTGATGCTGGTTATACAATGGAGAGGACTTGCGAATGCTAATGACTCCATGAGTAATGATGATCAACTTTATTTTGTTCTACCAATGAGTGCACATTACTTAATGATGTTCGATGGCGGTCGTGAGTGGTAAAGACAATAAATATATTATACCAATGCATCTTAAATGGGCATCCCTAAGGAAACCCATTTGAATTGTAAATTGTGTTGCCGACCTCATTTTTCATATGCAAGAGCCATGCGGTGAGGCGAATTACAAACAACTGTGTACTTAATGTGCAGTTTTCCATTTTCACGTCTTTATAGACTCCACTTTGGTATGGATTTATTTATATCAAATGTGCAGCGTTTACTGTTGTCAGGCATGGACTGAAACCAGAATGACATAGTCTACCCTATCCATTCAACAGAGGGTTCTACCCGGAACCAAAAAGGGTTCTACATGGAACCAAAAAGGGTTCTCCTACGGGGGACACCCAAAGAAACTTTTGGAACCCTTTTCTCATAGTGTATTAAACAGGTTGATGATCAAATAACCCTGGAAATGACTGAGGCTCAATAACATGTCTACCAATGAGCTTTCAGCACCTGACATTGAAGTGGCAGGTCGGTGGGCTCCCCAGGGACAGAGGGGAACGGGGCAGGACGCAGGACACTAACATTCCTGTGGACGAGAAATAGGGGGGGGGCATCATATGCCCTGCAGTACAACGCCCAATATGATTGGCTCAGTCACAGACCAAGACAGGGCACCTTCCTTCTATGTTGATTATTTACAATAGCTTTTGGGATGTGATCAAACGTTATTCATAGCTCTCTGTTAAACTAGACTACAGCTTTTCCGTGCACGTTATCTCCCAAAATAAAATAAAACAAAAAAATCCAAGGCTACCTTGGTTACCTCCCACTGCTTCCACCTGGAAGAAGGTTCAATAGCTCACTATGTCTATTCGCTCTAAAGGAAGGTTGAGTGACAGATTTGCAGGATTGATATTTCTCTGGCTGCCAAATGGAGCCAGGAGGGTGTCTGTGTTTCACGGAAGGCCTCTGACGTGGTGTGTTAAGGACATTAGACATCACGCTGGGTTGTCACGGTTGAACGATCAAGGAGAAGAAAGTAGCGGAGATAAAACGCAAGATGGGTCTGGCACAACACACACACATACACACAGCACGCACACACACAAACAACAATAAATCAATAGTTACGGTAAGCTTTCCCTTTAGGATGGCAAGAAATGTGAATTGTTGTAGGTTGACAGTGAATGAGAACGCTAGCGTGCTGTGGTTGTTGTTTTCTAGGACTGGGGAGGTATCTAGCAATGCGAATTACCTAGTTGGAACCCTCATCAGATGTGATTTGCGATATCTAAGACTATTTKACAATACATGCAGTGGATACTGTACATGCAGTAAAACAGAGAAACCCCAAAACAATAGGAGACACAGCTGTTGAGTGACCTGACACATCTTTTTTACAGAGATACAAAGAGATTTTCAGGTTGAACAAAAACACATACCATTTCATAATGTTTGGTTGAGTAACCTTTGAATTGTCAAAAACGATACTCAGGGGCTCGCTATTAGCATGTCACCAGGGAGGACTGGCCTGTCTCTACACAGTCATGTGCTATCCCTTAGCCATTCAAACAAACGCCCAGGCTAATGCAATCTCCCCGGCTCACTTTGGCTGTGAATGGCACAGGCCTATGCTTGGTAACAACTTTACATCCACCGCTGTCACAAAGGTCTCCGCACCTTGAGGAAAAAAACTGCAGAGTGCAAGCACATTATCCCCCCACTCCCTCACACTTCCAAGGGGATCACTGCCCTGAGCCTGCGGACGGACCCATCCGCTTAGCACGGCTTGGCAGGATCCCTGTCCTCTCCCTGGATGCTTCATGATGGCCGTCCAGCAGTTCTGACAGCTTGTCAGCATCCCTAGCTGTCCTGTCCCTGAGACTAGGAGACCAAGCCAGAGCTCTCATCGCATTCCTGATGACAAAGGTTGCTTGTCTCTTAAAGGACTCTGACGCCGTCATCATGTCTAACCTCAGATACACACCAAGTTCCTGTCTCTTCCATTGGCATCTGTGGGCGCTATGGCTGATTGGACGTAGAAGAGTGTGAGAGCAGAGCAAGATGGCGTGATGCCGACAGGGTAAACACACCAAGGTTTAATAAGCCACATGTTGGTACATAGAGAGCGTGAGCAGCCCAGAGGACATTGCAAGTAGAGGAAACTTCCATCTGTAGAATGTCAATAACCTGTTTAAAGTCTGTAAAGCTACAAAGCTGAAGTCGAAATAGGGGCTAACATTTATTTTCCTCACCATCTCAAGATGATGTCATGGCGTCCGTCTCACTACGGTTCTTCTCACTTGCATGACATCAGACCTTTGTTTGTTGCCGCCGACCCTCTTTCCCAGCCCAGTGAACTCAGTGTCTCAGCCCTCCCTTCCTTCCAGCTATGTTCCTTCCCATCAGACAGTGATGAGCCATCTGCCTCCTCTTCCATCTCCATGCCTCTCATTTGGCCTCCCAGTAGGACTATGTATATTTACGATAACCGGTGAGCTCCTCTTCTGAGACTCATGTGGAGGGCCTAATTAATCTGCTGGCCTCTGGCATCGCCTCGCGTGTCCCTGAGCATCTGACATGTACATGGCCACGCTTTCCTATTCAGCCACGGATGTCGTATAAAGCTCCGTTACTTGAGCCAGCCATTACCACGAGCCCATCCTCCCCAATTAAGGTGCCACCAACCTCCTGTGGTACAGAGAGAGAGACAGACCAGCTTCTCAATCTCGGAATGTTTGACTTGACTTGCTTGTTTCAAGTATGGGGTCAATTACGGGTGAAAAACAAACTAGAGAGATGCACACCATTGGCTCTCTTCTACAAAACAAAATGTGTTATGTCTAGAATATTTATCTGTTTTCAAGACATATACACCTGTACATGTAGATGTGTATTTGATGGGTTCTGCATTCTGTCACACAGGTAGGTGAGGCCAGGAGGTGAGGCCAGGAGAGAGAGATTAATGACCTGAGGTGGGGGTGCGAGGCAGAGGTGAGTGATGACCTGAGGTGGGGGTGCGAGGCAAGGTGAGTGACCTGAGGTGGGGGGGGCGAGCAGGAGGTGAGTGACCTGAGGTGGGGGGGGGAGGCAGAGGTGGGTGACCTGTGAGATGGGGGGACAAGGGAGAGGTGGGTGACCTGAGGTGGGGGGGCGAGGCAGAGGTGGGTGACCTGAGATGGGGGGACAAGGGAGAGGTGGGTGACCTGAGGTGGGGGGGAGGGGCGAGGAAGATTGGGTGACAAAGGTGAGTGTAATCAGGGTTGATGGCCTTTTCCAGAGATCCACACTGGCCCTGCTTCCTCCCCTTTCCGTAACTGGAGAGACGCGCCACGGCGGGATGGGGGTGGGGGTAGCCTGTGGAATTGACGGCCGAGGACAGACGAGGAAGAGACAGCTCTGAATGACGGGGTGAATGGAAACCCCACATACAATTAGGTCAAGGGGATACCCAGCTTGGGGTGGTGGGGGTGGGGGGGTACATGGATAGGGGTTGGGGGGCTAGCATTCACGCTTGCTTCTCGGACAGTGTGTGTGAATGAGCGGAGAGGAGAGACGAGGGCTGGCAGGGAGAATGGGAGTAATGACGGCATTGCTGCAGGTCAAGGAGGAAATCATGAGTTCAGGTTACAGCTCCTGAGTGGAACCGGACAGAGCTTAGCTACCCTACCCAGACACACCCAGAATATAAAACTGCCCTATTGTGTGGACTGCGTCACTCAATGACATTCTCAATTTACCTTTAAAGACAAGGATTGTCTAGAAAATGTTTCTCATTGGCTGCTTTTAGACGCCATTTCAAAAAAAACAATAGACATGATGATTTGATCATGTTTAAGCATATCAATTAAATTACATTCAACAGTTTAACAAGGTTGACATGCAACAAAAGATTGGGCCCAAATATGCATGTTCTTCCGTATCATTCAACTCTTTGGTTCTAGTAGAGCTCATGTCATCTCTACCTATTGTTCCTCCCTGTTTAATAGGAGCATCTAAGTGGCACTCGCTGTATTTGTCATACACGTGTATGCCTTTAGGCCCAACAGGAAGCCAGTCACATGTGAGGCCAGACTAAGGGGAGTGTAATGATGGGCCGGTGAGTTTGGGAAGCAGGTGCAGGTGAAACGCTTTAATAAAACATCAAAACACAAACACGACACTAACATAAGACAAGTAGGCCGATACCAAGAACAATACCAACTGGTGAGTGAACTGGGAGAGTGACATATAAAGGGGAGGGAAATGATGAAGGTAATGGAGTCCAGGTGTGAATCATAATGATTCACGTGTGCTCAATAATGAGTGCCAGGTGTGCGTAATGATGAATCCCAGGACCGCGTGGTTAGTACTCTGGCGACGTCGTACGTAAATACTTCTTCCTCCACTCTCCCGGAACCATGTTTGGCTCGACAGTACAGAGCCCTGGGTTAAAAAGCCCTACTGAGATAATACTGC
>NC_036854.1:26614589-26619694 GCF_002910315.2 Salvelinus sp. IW2-2015 | reverse complement strand
CTACTGAGATAAATAAAGCCCTACTGAGATAAATACAGCCCTACTGAGATAAATACAGCCCTACTGAGATAAATACAGCCCTACTGAGATAAATACAGCCATGATGATATAAATAAAGCCCTACTGAGATAAATACAGCCCTGATTATATAAATACAGCCTAAAGATAAATGAAAGAGATGAATGCGTAGCGGCTTGGCTACGCTGGCGACTTGTCTGGTTTGCGTTCATGTGGAATAAGGTGTGCTTGTTCATGCAACAAGGTCGTTCAATTAGCCCATTCTACCTCCCTATCTGAAAAGACTCAGTCGGGGCCCCTAGGCAGGTGATAATCAGGGACCCAGATTCCTCCAGATTCGAAACATTTATGAGAGATGACTGCACCTATTGAGTTATAAGTGACTCCTTCATCTAGGGGACAAGATAAGGGCCTGTTTGCAGATCCTTTGCCTTTTTCAAATGTGTTTGGCTGGTGACTGACTGAATGATGTCATCTGCATCGCTGGGGGCAAGAGGAATGGCTATCAGTCCAAGTCAGACAAGACACTATTAGTTGTTTGTTTTTGGGAGCCGTTTTCCATTCATTCTGGACCGGTCGTGAAGATTCACCTGCTCAAGGCTTTTACTCCAGACTTTGCTGATCTTCTATAAACTCTTCTCTCTGCCTCGTTTCGTTCTCGCAGAAAAGTTTTATGCTTTAGATGTGGAGAGATAAAAGAATCCCAACGTCGGCTTTAATGAGACTTGGTTGATATTACCTGAGGACTAAGAGGCTTGGTTGTCAACCCAGCACAGCTTTAGCAGTTACCATGATAAGAACACCCGGACACCCTCTTGGTGAGGTGGGATTGATTTGAAGAAGCCAACCATTTCATGCTTGAACACACACCCACAAACACACATACACAAACACAGAATCAGATACACACACATACACACACACACACAGACACACACACACACTCACACGCGCACACACTCTTATGCAGGTGGCTCACCAGGCAGCCAGCGAGAGTCGAAAGCATCACATAAATGAGGGAGAATGACCCCTGGCGTTGATATGACTGTGAGATTTGACAGCCACCTCGTGTGCAGGCCACTCTGACTAATTGGGCTAATTTGGCGGCGAGGGAAGTAAGGAGTCTCAAAGGACCAAGTGGCTACTCGTTTCATCTCTCCTCTTCATCTTAACTGTCTCTCTCCATCCCCCTCTCTTTCCGTCTCCCTAACAACCCTCATCTTTCAATCAAGACGAGAGATGAGCGGTCTGAAGTTGCCTACGAGTTCAACTCCGTCCTTAATAATCCTTATCTATTTGAGAGATGTATATAGCTAGAGTTATTGCAAGTATATTGGAGTGTCAATAGTAAGGATACCTTGCCCGTGGTACCAGGTCTTTGAGGCGTTGCGCTTATTTATTTCTCTGTGATACAGTATCTGGAAAACAAAAGCCTCCTTATGCCCTGCGAGCTTAGAGTTGAGTGAAAGATTAGCACGGCCAACCATCCAACAAATACGATACATCCTCCAAGTTTTCCCCCTCTTTTTTTCCCCCCTCCCCGCAACACCACTTAGAGAATAGGCCAGGGTAAAGATTATCTGCTTTGAGAATGGTCCGAGGAAACGGCGAAGTCGACTCTCCTCGAATATCAATAAAAATGTATGGGCAATACATTACGTCCGTGTTGCGTGGCACTCTGAATCTAATGCACTACTGTTCCTCTGACGGGTTCTGATAGAATGAATGTGTTATTTGTTCCCGTCGAAGACTAATGATAGTCTATGTGACAATGCATGCTACTGCACTGAGCTCTCCCTCTCTGTCTATCCAGCCTTTAGCACTCGCTACTTCGCTGGGCATCTGCACTCGTGGGATGAAGCAAAAAGGGATGGGTTTGAGACACAACATATGTTATTCGTTTTTCCAATAGCGCCATGCCTCCCAGGGATATTGCGCTATCACATTATGACATAGAAAATGAATGAGGCTCCATTGCGCCCCAAGATGGACTACAGCCGGTCAGAAATAATATTGAGGATGCAGACATCGCGGGCTGGTGATAGCTGGACTGGGGACATCACAAACAATATATCTGAGTTTATCTTCAGAAATAAGACGAGAATGGAGAAAACGCTATGAGAAATTGTGTTGTGGAAAAAAATATCTAAAATAAACAAGTCTAGTCCCTTTGTTATTCTCCGCTGTTATGCATCTGTCATTTAGAATTTGTAAATGGATAAAAAATTACATATCATTATGAGGAATGAGGAACAAAATACTAAATGATGTAATGTTTGGAGATAGGTCTGGAAAAGGCCTAGAGCAACTTGCAAGTTTCTGGCAGATTGTCACTGTTCACTATTTTAATAGTCGCCTTCTAAAGGAAGAAAGATTAGCCCACTTAACAAACAGACATAACCTTGCAGAACAACAAATCACTACATCATTTAACAAAATAAAAAACAAAAGGAATTAAAAACACTGGCTGTATCATATGCTATTAAAAAGAAAATGCACTGGACCAAGTAAATACTTTCAAATGCTATTTCGTCTTTTGTCTTAGACTGAACTCAAATACAAAAGAAATGTCCATCACTTGAAATAGAAGAACTATAAAATGGTTTACACTGTACTTCCTTAATCCTGACCTGTAATGAATATGTGTGAAATTCTTGTAGTCATGTGCTGTACCTACAAAATGTACATGTAAATCAACATATGCCATGAATATGGGTTTATCTTCTCCTTATTCATAATAAAACACAGGGCAGCGTATTTTTAACCTGCAATTATTCATGCTTACATTTCTTAGCACTTGCAAGTGTGTATTCTAACGTCTGCTTAGGACTTATGGATGTAATATCCATGAATTTACAATTTAAAAAGAGGACAATTTCCCCCTTACATATATATATTTGCTAACATAACATTGTACTCTCAGTATCAGCACGTTGTCAGCCCTTCCAGCCCCAGCGGAGATCAGGCAAGCATGGTAGACAAATACATACACACACTCACACACACACAGCACCACACACACACACCACACACACACACACACACACACACACACACACACACACAACCAACAAAACACACACACAACACACACACACACACACACACACACAACACACAGACACACAGACACACAGACACACACACACACACACAACACACACACCACACACACACACACACACACACACACACACACCACACACACGGTGGAGATGCATTTCCACTGATCTCCTGGCTGCAGCTGTAGAGAGACCCAGGTTCTCTCAGCTGGGGGTCCGCTGAGTGACCCATTCCTACCACATAATCACAAGCTGCCAACAGCCATTCCTGTGTCTCATAGCTAAAATTTAATGCCGTCAACAGCCAAGATGAAGACAAGAGAGAGAGAGAGAGAGAGAGATGAGAGAGAGAGGAGAGAGATAGAAGAGAGAGAGAAGAGAGAGAGATGGAGAGAGGAGAGAGAAGAGAGAGAGAGAGAGAGAGAGAGAGAGAGAGAGAGAGAGGAGAAAAGAAAAGAAAGAAGAAGAGAGAGAGTCAAGCCATAGAGAGAGGAGGGTTAATGAAGAGAGAGAGAGACACGCCCTGACCTTAGAGAGCCTTTTTATCTCTATTTGGTTTGGTCAGGGTGTGATTTGGGGTGGGCATTCTATGTTTTTGTTTTCTATGATTTTGTATTTCTATGTTTTGGCCGGGTATGGTTCTCAATCAGGGACAGCTGTCTATCGTTGTCTCTGATTGGGAACCATACTTAGGTAGCCCGTTTCCCTCCTTTCTGTGTGGGAAGTTGTCTTTGTTTGTGGCACTATAGCCTGAAGCTTCACGGTCGTTTTTGTATTGTTTCTTGTTTTTGTCGGCGTCATCCTAATAAAAAGGAATATGTACGCTCACCACGCTGGGCTTTGGTCCAGTACTTTCAACGGCCGTGACAGAACTTCCCACCACCAAAGGACCAAGCAGCGTGGTGAAAGGGACTCCTGGACATGGGAGGAGATCCTGGACGGTAAGGGACCCTGGAGGCAGGCTGGGGAGTATCGCCGTTCAAGGGAGGAACTGGAGGCAGCGAAAGCAGAGCGGCGGCGATATGAGGAGGCAAGTCAGCGAAGCAGACACGAGAGGCAGCCCCCCCAAAAAATTGGGGGGGAACACGGGGAGATTGGCGGAGTCGGAGTTTAGACCTGAGCCAACTCCCCGTGCTTACCGTGGGGAGCATGTGACTGGTCAGGCACCGTGTTATGGGGTGATGCGCACGGTGTCTCGTGTGAGCATTTACAGGCCGGTGTGCTCTGTGCCAACGTCCCGCATTTGCCGGTTGGAAGTGAGCATCCAGCCAGAACGGGTTGTGCCAGCTCTGCGCTCGAGACCTCCAGTGCGCCTCCACGGCCCAGTGTATCCGGTGCCAGCGCCAAGAACCAAGCCTCCAGTATGTCTCCCCAGCCTGGTGAGTCCTGTGCCTGCTGCCAGAACCAGGCCTCCTGTATGTCTCCCCAGCCTGGTGAGTCCTGTGCCTGCTGCCAGAACCAGGCCTCCTGTATGTCTCCCCAGCCTGGTGAGCCCTATGGCAGCTCCACGTACCAGACTGCCCATACGTCTCCTCCCTCCAGTGATGATCCATGGCAAGAAGCCTCCAGTGATGATCCATGGCACGAAGCCTCCAGTGATGATCCATAGCACGAAGCCTCCATTGATGATCCATGGCAAGAAGCCTCCAGTGATGATCCACGGCACGAAGCCTCCAGTGAGGAGTCACGGCACGAAGCCTCCCACGAAGGCCTACAGTCCGGAGCCTCCAGCGACGGTCCCCAGTCCGGAGCCTCCAGCGACGGTCCCCAGTCCGGAGCCTCCAGCGACGTTCTCCAGTCCGGAGCCTCCAGCGACGTTCTCCAGTCCGGAGCCTCCAGCGACGGTCTCCAGTCCGGAGCCTCCAGCGACGGTCCCCAGTCCGGGGTCGGCGACGAGGGTCCCCGCACCAGAGGTGCCACCAAAGTGGGGTGAGCCAGTGGTGGAGCGGGGTCTGCGTCCCGCACCTGAGCCGCCACCGCGGATAGATGCCCACCCAGACCCTCCCCTATAGGTTCAGGTTTTGC
>NC_036854.1:26524884-26611348 GCF_002910315.2 Salvelinus sp. IW2-2015 | reverse complement strand
TGAGAGAGAGGAGAGAGAGAGAGAGAGAGAGAGAGTAGAGAGAAGAGAGAGAGAGAGAGAGAGAGAGAGAGAGAGAGTTAGAGAGAGAGAGAGAGAGAAAGAGAGAGAACGAGCAGGAAATGTCAGTGTCATACCTCACACCTGGGAGAATAACAGCTCAACTCGAATTGCAACAAATGAGGTGGGGGAGTCGCAGAACAGGAGAGAAAAATGAGAGGAAAAGAGAGAGAAAAAACGGTGGGTAGACAGGAATCTCAGGGCAATCATTGTGATGGATGAAGGGGCCACACACACAAACAATGGCAGGCTGTCTCCCCCCATCTCCCCCAGTCTCCCCCAGTTCCAGGGGTCCATTCCACCCCCCCCCTGTGAAGGGTTGTGGGTGTCACTGAGATCATTAGGGGGATAATGATAAGGGTCTGTGAGAACCTGAGCCCGGGCTGCAGCTTAGTCTACACCATTGTCCCAGGGAGCGCGGCGGGCAGGCAGGCATGCAGCCCGGACTGGCAGGGGAAGTGAGTGTAACTTCCTCTAATGTCCCCGTCCGAGGCAGGTCTGGGTCACCCCCTCGCTTGTCGACGGACGGGAGGAGGGACAGATTTGATTGGCCCTGACAGACCTTTGAGGAGTAATTGCTCTAATCACTCAGCTGCCTGGCACGCAGCTACGGCCCCGGTCGGTCGGTCGGTCGGTCGGCGTGGCAACACAAGAAGGGTGGGGTGTGCTACCTTCCCCTCGACATGACATCTCATGGCGGAGGAGACATAGCCCTGCTCTAATTCAGGTTCCCACTATCAACCCCTCCTCCTCCCCCTCTTCTCCCAACCCCAATCCCCTTCCCCCTTTCTCATGATTACTGCCACTGTGCGGTCAAGAGACCAGTGGTCTGTGGGGTCAAAGCAGACCAGAGATCTGTAGCATGGAGCACAGAGAAGGAGAGAAGTCCTCATTAGAGCAACGAGAGGCCTTGATTTGCAGGTCCACTCTCAGCAGCCAACGTCCGTCAGTGACAGTGAGAGACCCAAGGCTGGCCAGAGATGCAGGAATACTAGAGGAAGAGAGAGAGAGAGAGAGAGAGAGAGAGAGAGAGAGAGAGAGAGAGAGAGAGAGAGAGAGAGACATAGAGAGAGGAGGGTTAATGAATGGATGGATGGATAACCAACCTCCACCCCTCTCCAAAATAACAGGGCATCAATTAGAGCCAGTAGGTCTGCAACGGCCCATCACTCCAGTGAGCCCCTGAACCGGTGCACCGAGTAGGGGAGCGGAGAGCAGAAGAGAGGGGGGGGCATAGGTATGGCTTTCTGTCAGTCCCACTCATAGGTAGCGCCACATTCATGCCCACTAATTATATGTGGGTTGTCAGCACTGGTAGAGCTAGAGGTTCACCACTGGGAGACTCTGGGTAGAATAGTTAGCGAGATTGCAGCAGGGACGAGACAAACCTGACAGGCCCGGCTCCCCACTCACTCTATTTCTGGGTTGGATTAGTTTGACGGGCTAGGAAGGTGAGGGTCTAGGACTGGGGCACTGGATCCAGGATGGTTGTGTGCGCAATAAAATTACATTGATATTATGAGATGGAGATATCTCTGTTTTATAAAATGATTTATACAGACAGACACTGATCTCAAAATAATTGTCATGTTGAATAAATTATTTGAGTTATGTCTGTGAATCTTTATTATGGTGTGTGTAAATATCTCTTACAAAACAACTACATACAAATCTACTGAAAATAAGACATCAACTATCAGATAGGCCTATCCCTATCAAGAGGCGTTTGCATTTAGGCTAGACATGCCAAGTAAACAGATGAAGGCTATTAGACCTATTACAGGAAGTAGAAACTGCAGTATGGAGTAAACACATAAGGGACTAGTATATACAATATTTTCATTGATGACTGTCAACCCTAATGTCTGACTGAGCAGGATGTCCTGAATCAGTGTTTCCAGGAAGTGGAGGATTCGTCCGTGTGATATACATCTGTGCCTATCCTTAGACTAAGTGGATAATGCAGATAGGGTATTAATAGAGGTTCAAAACCTACATGCATATTGGTTTGTTTTTAAGCTCTCTCCGTGGCCCCCGGACTTAAATTGAGATAATCAGCCCCAAAGTTATTCAAACCCTATGTTATATCTCTCTCTATGGCTTGACTCTCTCTCTCTATATATCTTTCTTTCTCTCTTTCTCTCTTTCTCTCTCTCTCTCTCTCTCTCTCTCTCTCTCTCTTCTCTCTCTTCTCTCTCTCTCTCTCTCTCTCTCTCTCTCTCTACTTCTCGCTCTATATATAGTATACACAGATAAATGTTAGATAAATATATATATCTTTAACACACACACATATCCATACATATTTTACATTTTTATATACGAGGCTGTGACTTGCATTGCATACAGCTTCATTATTTAATTGAGTTAGCTGCTACATTGGGTCTGACAATAATGTACTGAACAGATGAACGAGAGGACCAGATGCTGACCTGCTCACAACAGAAACGGAGGAACACGATCCTCATGTACTATACCAGCACTTCAGCACATAGACACTCCACCAACAACATTTACCATAAGAAAAATGTATGGATCATCCATACTCAAATTCCTTTTCCATTACCATCCTCCATTCCCATTTCCATATTAATTGTTCCAAAAGTGTAATTATATTGATATGGTGTCTGGGGTTGTGTCCGAAATGAATCCCACCCCAAAAAGAACCTGTGCTCTAGTTAAAAAGAACCTGTGCTCTAGTTAAAAAGAACCTGTGCTCTAGTTAAAAGGAACCTGTGCTCTAGTTAAAAATAACCTGTGCTCTAGTTAAAAATAACCTGTGCTCTAGTCAAAAATAAGCTGTGCTCTAGTCAAAGAGAACCTGTGCTCTAGTCAAAAAGAACCTGTGCTCTCGTCAAAAAGAATCTGTGCTCTAGTTAAAAAGAACCTGTGCTCTCGTCAAAAAGAATCTGTGCTCTAGTTAAAAAGAACCTGTGGTCTCGTCAAAAAGAATCTGTGCTCTAGTTAAAAAGAACCTGTGCTCTCGTCAAAAAGAACCTGTGCTCTAGTTAAAATTAGTGCTCTGTATAGGGAATACATGGGGTGCCATTTGAAACACGGTCTGGGATCCAAACAAGCACACAAGACCTACTTGCCTACCAGGTAAACATTACCTGATCCTATTCAGAGTGACGACCAATTCCTCCTCAGAATAATGTGAATGTTCACCCCCCAGCCCAAACAACTGACCCACAAGCCCTGCAAGGGGATTAGACCTAAAACAACTTCTGAGCACCTGAGACTAGACTCTATCTCCCTACAGCACAACAGCAACGCTGATAGGAAGTGATGGTGAGGGTGTAGTCAAACCAGGCTACCTTTCCACCTTTTCAAAATGGCTGTTTATCCCCATTTACCTCTTACAGTATCAGCCAAGGATAGATAACACGATTAGAGGTATGTTTATATGTACATGGTTGTTTGGTCACTGACAATGACATTGACCTTGATAGAGCCAAATGAAAAGGGTATCGTTAGTGACGCGTCATTACCCTGCTAAATTGGGGTGTCACAGAGAAGGGTAGGTGGAAGATGACATGGAAGGGCGGCCATCTTGAAGATTGCGACAGGTCTTCAGGGCTTTCTCTTTGATTACCTGCCTGCCACTCTCCTTCATGAGGGGTAGACGTGGCCTCAGTAAACAAGGAGACCTGGATCAATGACAATGTTCAACAGTTTTGTAATTGTGACAATGTACTGGATTGTCATAATTAACATACATCAAGTAGAACTCAGTAATTCAGCATGTCTAACTTGATCGAACATGGATCTCACATTCCGTCCACTGTGTGACTGTGAAAATAAAGTTAAGACATTTGTGCTTCTAATCTTCCATCATGGTTTTACATTGTCAAGACACTGATAGATATTAACAGCTATCATCGTCTACACGACTTATCATTAGTTTACAAATTACTATTTTTGTGTCAATAAGCTTGGAGGTCTGTTAGTTGAAAATAATCTGAAAATACAGCAGGAGCTACTTGTCTTCTCAGAATGAATTCCCTTCCTCTCCCTCATTTACTGCTGTTGTTAGTCTCTGCTGTTTCTTGTCCTCTCCATAAGGCCCTCAGCACATTACACTTCAAAGGCGGCCCAGAATAAATCAAGACCACTCAAGATTAACAGTGGCAAATTATTCATGAACCCGAAGTCTCAGGACTGGAATAGCACAGCAGGACAGCTCGGCGCCAGCATCATGTCATAAAGTATCGCAACTAGTGCACACACACGCTAGTCTCTACTGCTGCTGCTAGGTCAACCACGCTGCAACCACCGCAGCAACCACTGCCGTTCCTCTCCCTGATTAAAATATTCATCTGTTTCTACCCCCATCCTGGTGCAGACAGAGTGGAGGGATGAGAGGAAGAGGAGGGATGAGAGGAGGAGAGGATGAGAGGAGGAGAGGAGGGATGGAGCGATGGAAAGAGGGAGACAGAACCCAATACAATTACACATGCATTTTACAAGTGTTATATCTGGTCACGGAAAGTCAATCCCTTTTATATAATCAATGAAACAAGTATGTTTGGAGGGGAAAGGGAGGGGAAACGTGATTACCGGGGAGGGCTGGCTGCGGCTGCAGAAACAGGAGCCCCGATAATGCAGTCACGGGAAAGCTCGGAGGGAGTATCCGTTAGTGTTGACCAGCGCAGCCGGCGTTTATTCCTTTTTAATAGGCTTTGGGCTCGGCTCCCATCGGAGAGTTTGCTTGACAATCTGACAAAGTTATCTCAAGATAAATGGGTTATGGGTCGGTAAAGGGAAAAAACGAGGGACTTGACTTCCCATGTATTTGGTTTGACGGAGGACGTGCCCGAGAGCGGCGAGTGCTGATGGCGCCCGGGAGTCCCTGCAGGTAGATTGGTATAGCCATATCTCCACACAGACCCACTCACAACACATCAGATAGTTTCATGATAACTTGGTTAAAAGGAAGACACCAGAGACAGAGAGCCTGGCCACCAGCTAGCCGTCACCTCGATCACTGGTCCAAAATGTAGATCACACCCTCTGATAAACAAGACCCACCCACATCACGCTGACCATTAAAAACCATTCCAGTCAGTCACGGGAACAGAGTAAAGCGCTTATCTCCTAGGGTCTGTTTCTAATGTCCATTCTCCTGATAAACTCACTTTTTGGAGATCCCTGTCAGTTCATGTTATCTCTACCGCCGGTGCTCGCTTTTTCCGCCGCGGAGCGAATTAGGCCCCTAAATGTCAAAATTGCTGCACTTTATTAAGTTAATTAGGCCCTATATGAGGAGACTGAGAGAGGACGAGTGAAGCCGGCCACGTTACAAACATTGAGGAGCTTTGACAGGCACAGAGTTTTAGCACATATACTGTGCGCACACACACGTACACACACACACACAACCTTATCACTGTATATTGACTCACTAAGCCTAGACACCTGGGTCCAATGGTCATGATTAGGGCCCTGTGTTTTGGTTAGTCATGTCAAATTACCAGGATTTTAACCTTTAAATTAAAGCTTTTTCACCCCCTATCTTTTCTGTTTTATGTCAGATGGTCCAGCACCATCCTCAGACAATTGCTTTTAGTTTGGATCAAATTCTCATTTCTGGTAAAGGCTTTTTACAACCAGTCTCTAGTCATAATGCAGGAATAGACGTTTTACTATACACTGTCTATATCCATCACTTCCAATGTAGTCCTACAGTATTTGAATGTTTTCACTTCAGACAGGGTGATCTGTACAATCAATTTGAAGACTACTGTACAGACCAGGATTGGGCCAATGGTAGTGGCCTGTCTGAACTGGAACTTACAGTATATGAAACCGATTGTTCATTGCTGGGCTTTTTCATATTAGCCGTCTTTTATTCCTGGAGTATCGGAATGGCCTGAGGATATATTTTCTACTCGGAGCTCATGTGTTGTCATGCCAATTCCCAATGATTTGCCTTGTACAGTATGTTTCAAGACTTTGAAAATGGGAAATATGCCACACAGTATGCTGAAAAATATATTACAGAAAAATTATATTTCTTACATTTGAGTGTCATAGTATAATTTAAATCACGATTCAATGTTTTTTATAAAAATGTGTTTGATTCTATTGTGTATTAATCATTGTTGCAATTATATTATTATAAAATAAAGGTATCGTATTGCTGTAACAATATATTTAAAAATGTATAATCATAACCCCTGATTGATTGGATACAACACAAAAGTATACTGAACAAAAATGGAAACACAATAATTTCAACGATTTTACTGAGTTACAGTTCATATAAGGAAATCAGTCCATTGAAATAAATGAATTAGGCCCTAATCTGTGGATTTCACATGACTAGGCAGGGACCAGCCATGGGAGATTGGCCCACCSACTCAGAATGAGTTTTTCCCCACAGAAGGGCTTTATTACAGACAGAAATACTTCTCAGTTTCATCCGCTGTCCGGGTGGCTGGTCTCAGACGATCCCGCAGGTGAAGAAGCCGGAAGAAGCCGGATGAAGTGGTCCTGGGCTGGCGTGGTTACACATGGTCTGTGGTTGTGAGGCCGGTTAGACGTACTGCCAAATTCTCTAAAACAAAGTTGGAGGCGTCTTATGGTAGAGAAATTAACATTCCCTCAAAAGACATCTGTGGCATTGTGTTGTGTGACAAAACTGCCTTTTATTGTCCCCAGCACAAAGTACACCTGTGTAATGATCATGCTGTTTAATCAGCTTCTTGATATGCCACACTTGTCAGGTGGATGGATTATCACAACATTTGAAAGAAATAAGCTTTTTTTTGTGCGTATGGAAAATGTCTGAGATCTATTATTTCAGCTTATGAAACATGGAACTAACCCTTTACATGTTGCATGTATATTTCTGTTCCATGTAGTATTGGAAGTGAATGATACACAGTCAGATGTAAATGTCATACAAATGTGCAATACCACCTTGCCAAGAGAACCCTGCTGTGTCTGTGGCTTATAGGGAAGAGACAGTATCCACAGATGCTACCTGTTTATTTATACAAGCAACATTTGCATCTCTGGTATGTAATCACAGGAGGTAAATAGTGGACTTGGGCACATTTTGTTAAGCCGTTAAAAAATTCTAGTGAACTATTGTAGCTTAACAGAGGATTCTAAACAAATATTTCCAAATATATTTGTGAGATGTGAGCGTCAGTACAGTACTGCTTCTGAATCCTTAATGAAATGCCACAAAATACATATCTCTGTCCCTTAATACTAGAGGTGAGCAGCTGGGCTTATATCTCCACTACAAGGACCGGTTCCAGTCATAACCCACTAGCCACTAGGGGGCCCCTGACCCCCTAAAAAAAATTGATCAATATTTTTAAGAACTCAGTCAGGGTCTTACTGTTGCTAGGTAGAATAGTAGAATACACAAGGTGCAATTTAAAAATGTGGTTGTGCATCAGCAGATTTTCTCCTGTGATGTCACTGACAGTCACTCAGTTAGCCATGTCAGCTAACAGTTTGAGATTGGTGGTCTAGCCAGGTATTTAAACTTGTAGTAATCATGGCCGAATACTGACCAGGCACACATGGCAGGTGCCCAGGGGCCCTGACCTCCAGGTGGCCCCCATTGATTTTGTTAGTCACTCTCACTCATATTTCATTAACATGGCATAAGTAATGGCAAAATGTGTGGAATTACAGGAAGAAAAWTTTTTTTACTACAAAAGATGTCTCTCCACCCAATGTCAAAATGGGTAGAATTGCAGGAAAAGGTTAGGGCTGGTCCTGTCCACTATACACCCCACATAGCGCCACTCTAACCACTACTGAATAACAGTGGATATTATTCCTCTATCGTTCAGTGTGTGAGTCTCAGGTGAGGCCTGGTGGATGTTACCATGGCTGCAACCCCATCTGTCCCTGGGCTGAAATTGCCAATAAAGATGGCCTCATATAGATAATGGTGGCTGGGTGGGGGGCTGGAGATGTCAGCCAGAGTCAGACCATTGCCTGAGAGTAGGAGAAGGCCGAATAACCCTCCTCTCTCTCTCTCTCTCTCTCTCTCTCTCTCTCTCTCTCTCTCTCTCTCTCTCTCTCTCTCTCTCTCTCTCTCTCTCGCTCTCTCTGTCTCTCTCTATTGGAGTGTGCTATACAGATCGGGATATACTGGACACAACCATAGGAGAAACAAGCCATGTGTCCTGTGCTTTCCCTTGGGTCCTCCAGGTAGTAGTGGATCAAAGTAATGGGCTAAAGACATGAAGATAGATGGAGAGGATAGAATGATCTGGTCCGCTGGTTCTGGCCTCACCTCCAACTCCTATATGTAACAGAGAGAGGGACACTGTGATCAATAACATGTACACCATTCTAATAAAACATTGTTTTTACAGTACCGTATAGATGACAATGTACACTATATATACAGCAGTATTTGGACACCCCTTCAAATTAGTGGATTTGGCTATTTTAGCCACACCAGTTGCTGACAGCACACAGCCATGCAATCTCCATAGACAAATGTTGGCAGTAGAATGACCTAACTGAAGAACTAAGTGACTTTCAATGTGGCACTGTCATTGAATGCCACCTTTCCAACAAGTCAGTTTGTCAAATTTCTGCCCTGCTAGAGCAACTGCATGTGCTGTTACTGTTAAGTGGAAACGTCTAGGAGCAACAACGGCTCAGCCGCGAATTGGTAGGCCACTCAAGCTCACAGAACGAGACCGCCGAGTGCTTAAGCACGTAAAAATCGTCTGTCCTCGGTTACAACACTCACCACCGAGTTCCAAACGGACACTGGAAGCAACGTCAGCACTAGGACTGTTCGTCGGGAGCTTAATGAAATGGATTTTCATGGCCGAGCAGCTGCACACAAGCCTAAGATCACCATGTGCAATGCCAAGCCTCGCCTGGAGTGGTGTAAAGCTCGCCGCCATTGGACTCTGGAGCAGTGGAAACACGTTCTCAGGAGTGATGAATCATACTTCATCATCTGGTAGTGCGACGGACTAATCTGGGTTTGGCGGATGCCAGGAGAAAACTACCTGTCCCAATCCATAGTGCCAACTGTAAAGTTGGGTGCAGGAGGAATAATGGTCTGCGGTTGTTTTTCATGGTTCAGGCTAGGTCCCTTATTTCCAGTGAAGGGAAATCTTAACGCTACAGCATACAATGACATTCTAGACGATTCTGTGCTTTCAACTTTGTGGCAACAGTTTGGGTAAGGCACTTTCCTGTTTCAGCATGACAATGCCCCATGCACATAATTTGTTCCATACAGAAATGGTTTGTCGAGATTGGTGTGGAAGAACTTTACTGGCCTACACAGAGCCCTGACCTCAACCCCATCGAACACTTTTGGGATGAATTGGAACCCCCGACTGCGAGCCAGGCCTAATCACCCAACATCCGTGCCCGACCTCACCAATGCTCTTGTGGCTGAATGGAAGCAAGTCCCCTAAGCAATGTTCCAACATCTAGTGGAAAGCCTTCCCTGAAGAGACGAGTCTGTTATAGCAGCAAAGGGGGGATTAGCTCCGTCTTAATGCCCATGATTTTGGAATGACATGTACAATGAGCCGGTGTCCACATACTTTTGGTCATGTAGTGTACAGTATTCTACTAAAACATAGTAATGTGTATGGTACTGTAAACACAATGTACAGTATTCTACTAAAACATAGTAATGTGCTAGGCTACTCCGTAAACACAATGTACAAGTATCTACCTAAAACATAGTAATGTGTAATGGTACTGTATAACACAATGTACCAGTATTCTACTAAAACATAGTAATTAAATGTTACGTCTGTAAACACAATGTACAGTATTCTTACTATAAACACATAGTATATGTGTATGGTTACTGTAAACACATGTACAGTATGGCTACTAAAACATAGTGTAACTTGTGTACTGTAAACACAATGTACAGTACTCTACTAAAGAACTATGTAGATGTTATTGGTACGTAAACACACATTGTACAGTATTTCTACTAAAACATAGTAATCTGTAAACTGGTATTCACTTTACTGGTACAATCCCAATGTTACAGTATCTCTATCTAACATAGTATGTGTATGGTCTTCGTACACACTGTACAGTATTCTACTAATAAAACATAGTAATGTGTATGGTACTGTAAACACAATGTACAGTATTCTACTAAAACATAGTAATGTGTATGTTACTGTAAACACAATGTACAGTATTCTACTAAACATAGTAATGTGTATGTTACTGTAAACCAATGTACAGTATTCTACTAAAACATAGTAATGTGTATGGTACTGTAAAACACATGTTACAGTATTCTACTAAAAACATAGTAATGTGATGGTATACTGTTAAACACAATGTACAGTATTCTACTAAAACATAGTAATGTGTATGTACTGTAAACACAATGTACAGTATTTCTACTAAAACATAGTAATGTGTATGGTACTGTAAACACAATGTACAGTATTCTACTAAACATAGTAATGTAATTATACTGTAAACACAATGTACAGTATTTCTACTAAACATAGTAATGTGTATGGTACTGTAAACACAATGCTACATAGTACTTCACTATAGTAAACATAGTAATGTGATGGTACTGTAAACACAATTGTACAGTATTCTACTAAAAACATAGAATGTGTTTTCTGTAAACACAATGTACAGTATTCTACTCTAAAACATAGTAATGTGTTGGTACTGTATAACACAAATGTACATGTATTCTACTAAAACATAGTAATGTGTATGGTACTGTAAACACAATGTACAGTATTCTCTACTAAAACATAGTAATGTGTATGTTACTGTAAACACAATGTACAGTATCTATACTAAAACATAGTAATGTGTATGGTACTGTAAACACAATGTACAGTATTCTTACTAAAACCATTAAGTGTGTCTGGTAGCTGTCAACACAATAAGAAGCCAGCCCCACCATGAGGAAGACAGAGATATTGAGATCAGTCACACTTGTAGAAGATCAGTACAAAACTGTCTGTCCTGAAATTCCTAACCAGGAACGTGAGACAATGTGAAATGGCTTTTCTGAACAATGATTTTTTATCAAATACAACTGGTTTGTGTCTGATAATTGTGTGGGCCATTATGATTAGAATGTTCCGGTGTGTGTTGCTGCACCATCAACAGTCACACAACAGCTATTTTCTCTGATGGACTTGATTAAGCGTTGGCTTCTTAGAACGGCCATATCTGTGTTTGATCATGGAGGGCCTCTCAGTCTTTTTTTAAAGAACCACAGTGCTCCCTGCTGGCTGAAAGAAACATTGAATACAACAACAGAGAGCCTCGCTAAGCTGTACACAACACAGGTCAGATGCTGTGTGTGTGTGTGTGTGTTTGTGTGTGCGTGCGTGCGTGCGGGTGTGTGTGCGTGCGCGCTTGCGCGGGTGTGTGTGTGTGTGTGTGTAACTTACATATCCACATAGGTGTGCATAAGTGTGTGTCTGTGTGTTTTTGAAGTCCATGTGTATTGCACATTCTCCAAAACTCTACATGGGAGTCTCTGTTATCATCCTCAGGGGCATAGCGAGAGCACAACCGCAATAGTTCCCACCAATAATCTGTCTGAATCACGGAGAGAGAACCTGCATGGCCAATGGGCAACTTCAATAAAGGCAATCTGAGTTTTCAGAAGCTATAATGATCAAAATCCTCCACTGAGGTTTATTTTTCTGAGGGGACATGGCTGAGGGTTAGAGAAATCAGAATAGTAATTAATAGTCCTAACTGACTGTTGTTGGAAGCTCTCTGGGATGGTACTATGAGCTGGTACTGTGTCCCCCAGCGTCTGGTTGGCATGGTAGCAAGGAGACGGACAAACTGTCTTTCTACTTGCTCAAACTCCTCCCTGGTTGTACCAATGCTGATCTCCTGTCACAAGTGTTAACGGAAAGTCTAGAAATGCCACGAAAATATCCTCGTTCCATCATGTCGTCCTCTCATCTACCCCCACCCTCAATGTGTGTGTGTGTGTGTGTGTGTGTGTCTTGGACATGCGAGGGAGGGGTCGTGTTCTTGCTGTGAGCGGAAGGCTGGTTTGTCAGTTCCTTACAGAGACCCCAAGGCAGGCCTGGAGCACTGGTGTTGTGACTCTCTTCAGTACTTCCACTGCTAGAGCCAGCAGGGTACATGTGTACACTGAAAGATTGTCACTTTTAGAGGTTATTAAAGGTTTGAAATCTGTCACAGTCTGAGGTAATGGCCCTTTCAGAGGGCTATAAGATTTACAGAATTTTGCCTGTATCTGCTCTTAAAAACATTGAATATTTTCTGAAGCCTCCTCACAATCTTTTGCTTCTATTACAACAAGGCCAACACTGATACACAGAAATGTTACGTACCAGGTTTGTTCATCCACCAATCCTTTGTGAAAGCTGAAAGCTGTCTTGTCTCTGGTGTTGGGGAGATGTGAGACAGAGAGGATGCTGGGGTAGGATTTCAATCCATGTCTATCTCCATCCATCTCAGGCTTTTCTCAAATTGTCACACAGCCGCCCCGTGTCTGGGCCCATGTTCGTTCCAGCCCGGCAATCGGAGCCAATACGCAATTTCAACAATCCGTGCTGACAACATGCATGTCTCTGCTCACGAACTATCCCCCTCCATCTTGTGCATCTGTAGATTTAAATATCCAGACAATAACCTTACAGGTCATGAGAAGTAGCGGGGGAGACAGCTCTGCATAGGCCCTACATCCAAGCCAGACAAATCAGTGTAATGGGCGAAGAGATATCACGATTGAGGTATGCGGAAGCCCCTGGAAGCCCCACGGCTGTATGGGTGACCCCACAGTGTATTCTCTTACTAATGTGACCCGGGATTATGTATCACAATCGGCATGAGAAATACTCCCATGGGCTATGGATCATTCCCGGCAACTGGAGATCGTTGTCCTCAACACATCTGTTTACATACAGGATGTGGCAGCTCCAAGGCATTTGGGTGAAGGAGGTGCACTTTAACGCTGCAGGCATGCATTTAGGAAATCCTTACTGGGATAAAAGTGTACGACATTCTGCAATGCACAAACAAATGCACAAAACATGTTTTCTTTTTTTATATCATACCTTGTTCTGTGGCATCTAATCATGTATAACTAATTTGCATCCTGGGACAGCTTTTTTCTCCAAATTAGTTCTAAAAAGAACGTTTGCAATAGAAGATGAAGTGCACATGTAGTGATGGGGACAGGATACGGTGAGGATGTGTACAACGTAATAAACATCAACAAGAATGGTCCATCCAAGGCCCTATTTGCACTAGAACCAATCACAAAGAGGCCCTCGAATGATTCTGCTACAACTAGATGAAGAATGAGATTCAATATTATAGCCCTGACGTTTTACGTGACACTGCATATTGGGTTTATTTATATTGGAATATTGTTTTTATTCAACCTTTATTTTGCTGTAACCTGATAAATTGAATCAGAACACATTCTCATTTACAGAAACGACCTGGGGAAGGCTTAAAGGGGTTCATCAGTGTACTATCTGATCAATTCGATTTCATGTTATTGTGATGCATAACGTGCCGTGTGGGGATATGGTAGAGTTCTACCACAGGCTGTAGCTTATTCTTTTTTCCTGTTTAGAGTAACTGCCCTCCACGTTACCTCAACCTGGATATTCAGATACGTGTGACAACCAGGGAGGTGACTGACGGGAAGTTGTAGCATGCGACACCTCAGCGCAACAGTCACTTCCTATAATGTCATACACACACCTGGCCCTCATAGAGTTAATAAGCAGAGTTTGATTGACATCCGACATTTCATTATGGACGAGTCATAAGGGGACCGAACAAATCGAAACAGACATGACACACAACGGCAGAGCAAGGAGACACTGTGAGACAGACATGCCAGGAGACATGGGGGCAAACTTGCTGCAGGACTTAGGGAAACTAGACCTTCACTGTCATTTTGATTTAATTTTACACAAATCTCATACAACGCATTGAGGAAACAAGCATGTTTCTATAAAATGTTGGCCCCTGTATATTTCCCATGTTTTGGTAGATTCAGCTGTAGGAAGGGTTTGAATGGTAGATTCAGCTGTAGGAAGGGTTTGAATGGTAGATTCAGCTGTAGGACGGGTTTGAATTACAGATTCAGCTGTAGGATGGGTTTGAATTACAGATTCAGCTGTAGGATGTGTTTGAATTACAGATTCAGCTATAGGACGGGTTTGAAATACAGATTCAGCTGTAGGAAGGGTTTCAATTACAGATTCAGCTGTAGGATGGGTTTGAATTTGTAACAATTCTCGTCTGTCGAAGGAGAAGAGGACCAAAATGCAGCGTGGTAAGTGTTCGACATAATTTAATAGAAAACTGAACACTACACAAAATAACAACGAGGAGAAAACGAAACAGTTCTGCAAGGTGAACAGACACTAAAACAGAAAATAAACACCCACAACCAAAATGGGGAAAACAGGCTACCTAAGTATGATTCTCAATCAGAGACAATGATCGACAGCTGCCTCTGATTGAGAACCATACCAGGCCAAACACAGAAATACAATAACATAGAAAAAAGAACATAGACTACCCACCCCAACTCACGCCCTGACCAACCTAACACAAAGACATAAAAAAGGAACTAAGGTCAGAACGTGACAGAATTATAGATTCAGCTGTAGGAAACTTTTGATTTAGGGGAGTGGCCGAAAGTGCAGAGCACTCCCGTAACAAATCGAGGCACCCCTTTAGCCTATAATATTATCATGACATAATAAGAATATTGTTGACACATTGGTTCTATGACATCAGAAGTCTCCGCCCTCTGCCCCGTCTGCCTGTGCTTCTACGTCTGCATGGCTTGCTCTTTAGGGTTTTAGGCTTGGTGTCTGTAAAGCACTTTGAGACAACTGCTGATGTAAAAAGGGCTTTATAAAATACATTTGATTGATTACAATTTGATTATAAGATGGAGCCAAGACATGCTGTATAGTGCCATGTGTAAAGAAAATATCTATGCCGTGCTGGCTTGGGTTGGCATGAAAAGGATCATTGATCAGGCTTGGTGAATTAAAATGAGACAAGTATTTTCTGTAGGATAACATGCACATCCATTACAAAATACACTTTTAATTCATTAAAACTCCTCAGTTAACAGTATACCTTATATTATTAACCAAATACCGTATGATTTGTGAACACGGGCTATCCTTCCAACAATCAAAACTTCTCTTTAATGTGCCTCAGTGGGTTCTCTTTTTTTTGCTATTTTATTCTCCTGAAATATTATTTTTTATTAATCAAGAAACATATAATTTTAGATATTTGAATTAAACAATTAAACATTCTCAATTTGATAATGTATGTGTAGCCTACAATGAAAATGTAAGTGTGTTTTAAATATGTTTTAAAATATTCTGTAACAAAATATTCAGGGAGAAATTAGACCTATACTATTTTATAGTATAATTGTTTCATCTGGTCATTAAAGTTATTGATCTGATCTGATGCAATGTAACCTAAAAGCTAGCAGGGCTAAAAAGACAATGTAATGAAACGAAATAAAAACCACTTTTCATGTCACCATTGGCTGAATATGTTGTCCATTTGAGTCTAGTGGGCGGCAATGACTAATCTCGACCAATCGTGTTGCCATCCCATTGCCCAGCAGACATATCGCAATGATGGCGTTGAGAGAGCTGTCATCGCTGGAAAAATCTTTAGGATTGAAAAAGCCTAACAAATACAGTACTCAGGGAGACAAGAAGGTGAATCTATATGTGCCAAGTATTATAGACCTTACCACATGAACAGTAGGTTAAAAAGAGTAGCGAGCACATGCTACTCTACTGTCCTTAGAAAAGCTAACGTTAGCTAGCTAACAAGATAATGTCCGTAACTTTAGCAACTCTTTTATCTTCTATTTTTAGCGAAGGCAGGTCACTTAGGAACAAAGATGTGTAATAAATGTGTAATAATCATTGTTTCAGATAAAAATGTGTTGTCATTAGCCAGTTAACGTTAAGCTAACATTGAATGAATTTGCCATGTGAATTGCATATTGGATTGTCAACATATCTTGCTGCTACTACTACACGTACTATAGCTAATTTCAGTGAGTGTGCAGTACTAGTTCTGCCTCAACAGCCTTCATTGCAATGCTAGAAACAAACAGACATACTGTACCACATGGGGTAGTGACAGTGCGTGTGTTGTTGTTTAGGAAGCTAGCCAGCTATACAAATGACTTGAGCAAGTATGCAACTAGCGCTTAAATAGTGTCTCTAACAGGATGTTGACAAGTAGTTACAGGGTTGTCGTTTTATTTCATGTGTCCATAATTCCTATCAGGCTCTTAGTGTGCCCAATAATGTTTGTACAATGTTTTGTGCTGCTGTCATGTTTTGTTGTTTTGTTGTGTTGCTACCATGTTATGTTATTGTATTAAGTCTCTCTTTATGTAGTGTCGTGGTGTCTCGCTTGTCGTGATGTGTGTTTTGTCCTATTACATTTTTAATCCCCCGTCCCCGCAGGAGGCCTTTTGGTAGGCCGTCATTGTAAATACGAATTTGTTCTTAACTGACTTGCCTAGTTAAATAAAGGTATACATTTTTTTTAAATGTGTAATGCACACACATTCTTTTTCTCTCCCACCCAGGTACCCGTGCTCCACAGTAATAATGGCCCAGCTCTGGTCGGCTTGGTGACCATCGCCACTCACCTGGTCCAAGAGGCCAAACGGCCCGAGTTACTGGGTGAGTCAGCAGAACACAAGGCTGTAGTGCAGCAGTGGCTGGAGTACAGGCTCACCAAAGTGGATGGATGCCACAAAGACAATATCAAGACCATACTGAAGGTAGAGACCCAGAAACAATAGTGAAGATTCTTCAGTATTAGAAAGTCAAAACATTTTAAATATCTTCCTCTTGCAAGTTAGTCAGTTTTATTGTAGTCTCTTGTCAAATGAAAATGTGTACCACTACCCACTGTTTTTCATGAGAAGTCCCTTCTACCCTTGTGGGATAGAGGGGCTTGGTGAGCTGTGTACGGAGAGGGTCTAACAGGACCTTGGAGAAGCCCCTGAGCAAAACTCTCCAATGTTCTGCCAGCAGGGGCCAGACTGACAGTGTGTGTGGCTCATTAATGCGAGGCGACATGAATCAAGACTGATGTATGGCCCTTCAGTGACATGGCCGAGACAGGCAAAGCAGTGTACAACAGTAAAAGTCTTTAATGGGGGCCGCTGTGGCTGTCGACAGCGTGAAAGAGATATGAAGCCATCGATTGGCTGGACAGGCGCCTCTCGCCACTTTTAAATCCTCCTGCGTGTGTGTCACACATTGTAGTTTATCTGATGATGCATAATGTTAGATCTGATTTCAATAGTTACTCTGATACTACGGTACGGTATTGTGATACTACAGTGCCGGTATGGCATTACTATGGTGCCGGTATGGCATTACTACAGTGCCGGTATGGCGATACTACGGTGCCTGGCGTTACTACGGTGCCTGGCGATACTACGGTGCCGGTATTGCGTTACTACGGTGCCTGGCGTTACTACGGTGCCTGGCGATACCACGGTGCCGGTACGGCGATACTACGGTGCCTGGCGATACTACGGTGCCGGTATTGCGTTACTATGGTGCCGGTATGGCGATACTACAGTGCCGGTATGGCGATACTACGGTGCCTGGCGATACTCGGTGCCGGTATTTGGCGGTAATATGGTGCCTGGCGATACTACGGTGCCGGTATTCTGCGTTACTACGGTGCTGGCGTTACTACCGGTGCCGGTATTTCATTACTACGGTGCGGTATGGCATTACTAGGTGACCCGGTCATGGCATTACTACGCGGTGCCGGTATGGCCATTACTTACGGTGCCGGTATGGCGTTACTACGTGCGGTATGGCATTACTACGGTGCCGGTATGGCGTTACTACGGTGGCCGGTATGGCGTTACTACGGTGCCCGGTATGGCCGTTACTAACGGTGCCGGTAAATATACGGGCCTATGGTTATCGTGGATGGCGTCTAGTGCGTCATGGTGGGCATGGTTATCTTACGGTGCCGGTATGGCTCGGTTTGGGTATGACTACGGTGCCGGTATGGACTTACTACGGTGCCGGTATGGCAGTTACTACGGTGCCGGTATGGCGTTATGTACGGTTGCCGGTAATGGCATTACTAACGGTGCCGGTATGCGCTGTGGTACCTTACGTGCCGGTATGGCTTTACTACGGTTGCCGGTCATGGCCATTACTACGGTGCGCACGGTTGCGCAGTTACTACGCGTGCCGTATGGCATTACTACGGTGCCGGTATGGCGTTACTACGGTGCCGGTATGGCATTACTACGGTGCCGGTATGGCATTACTACGGTGCCGGTATGGCGTTACTACGGTGCCGGTATGGCATTACTACGGTGCCGGTATGGCGTTACTACGGTGCCGGTATTGCGTTACTACGGTGCCGGTATGGCGATACTATGGTGCCTGATTTTGTATGGCAAAAAAAGAACACGAATTAGACTAAACTCCTATCGTCCTATAAAAAAACGACTTTATGTAAAGTTGGCCAGACTGACGGTGTGGATAGCTTGCAACAAAAAAAACTAAGGAATATTACTCTAGGTGAAAACATGATGCTGTTTGTTTCTACCATTGGGACTGTTTTCCCTTTCATCACTATGGCAGATATGGTCATGGTGCTATAACCCACAGCCTTTCAGCAGCAGGGAGGTCTTGTGGCCCCAGGGAGGTCTAGTGGCCCCAGTGACTGCAGCGATATCAGAACTCTCGGGCAGAATGTGGTTAGGGTGGAGGAGCAGAGCCCAGGTTCTGATGTCCATGTGGGGGTGATGGTGGAGATGGGGGTGGGGGGTAGTCTCTTGTCCGCCTGCGCCTCCAGCTGTAGGGAAGGCAGGGATCTGATTGTGGCGGAGGAGTCTGTCTTCATGCCTTGCTTGGCAGCACACACTGCACAATAACTCCATTAGCCCTCAAGACGCTGTATGTGCAGTGTAAGTGCTAAAGATGGTCCCATCCCTTGGGACCTGCATAACCACACACACACAGCCTCCTTGCTCAGCCCATCCACAGCCTGGGTTTGGGGAAGGTTCATTAGATTTGCAGGCGCCCGTGTAAGTTGGGAAAGGAGTGAGCCACTTGTAAGGCACCTGCGCTAGCCGGAGTGGCCAGAGTTGTGGGGATGGCATGTCACGGCAGGCTGATATTCCCCCTCGGGTTTTGCATTGTTCACGTACAGATACTGAGCTCTCCACCCGTACGTCCCAGATATATAGGTTCAATAAATCTCAGGCCTGAGTTGGCTCCACCGGCCACAGCTTTCGTCTTGTATTTCAACTCTCTTGACTATTGAAGAAGGCTATTTGGATATTTTGTCTTTTACTGTGTATATGTCATTATCACACCTATCACGCTGGGAAAGTATTGTTATTGAGATGTGTCGGGAGGTTCTCACTCCTGCTTTTACTGTTCAAATACATGTTATGTGGTTGATGAACTTTGTTGGTTACCTTTTATTGAATCTAATGTCTAAATAGGTGATTATGATAAAGAAATACTAAGTTAATGTCATGAGTTACATTGTAGTAATTATGTGACCTGCAGTGTTCAAGATGTTTATAGGTGTTTGTCTCTATTGAGGATCTGTGAAATTCTTTTTTTTTTAATTTTATCAAGCAATTCTGATGAACTTAATGATGAAATGTTTATTTTATTTATTTTCTCATGCAGGACCTCAACAGCTATCTAGAAGACAAGGTTTACCTGGCAGGAAATGAGTTCACCCTCGCCGACACACTCATGTACTACGGAATCCATCACATCATCGTAAGTCTAGCGTCCAATAACCAAACAGAGCCGACTTCAGAGTTGAAGTTAAAAGGCGTTTTGTCAAACGGAGCTCACAATTAAGAGTCATACGGTTAAAGGGCATGGGACAGAGAACTTGACACAAGCCCCCCAAAAAATAAAAAGAGGCCCAAAGTGATGTCTATAGTTCAGGCCAAGGAAGAAGTTTGTCGGCCCCGGAGGCTGACGGAGAGAGACGGGATCACATGTTGAGAAATGTCAGCGGTTGTGGCGGAGATGGATCCTTGCCACCAGACACAAGGGAGTCAGTTTAGTTTTTATCATGGCGGTTAACCTCAGGACAGAGGTCACTCAGCAGTCTAGGTCCTCATTGTATTTGTTAGATGTACAGTCATGGTAGCTACTGAATCCAACTGGTATGATTCTAGACTCTGTTTCAGGGACGGTATAGCTAGCTAAGACCAGGTTTGGGCAGCCTCACAATGAACCTGAAATAGGATGGTCTAATAGGTTCACTTTAGTAAGGCATTATTATTGTGTTCAGCTAAACAATGACTTGTTTTTTGGGGAAAGAGATGTGAGTTAGTAACAAGCAGAGTTGCTGCGTTAGTTTGGGTATTAGCTAGCTAGCCAGCAAGATGCATTTGCAAAATAATGGTGGTTCAAAACATTGCTAGACATTTTCTTTCCTTGCTGCCTTGTAGTGTCACAGTAGCGTCATTCTCAACCTTTTAGCAATGGCAAATGGAAATACTGTTAGGAGAGATGGCGACCCGAACACTTTCCCAGAAGTGTATTGGTCCACTTTTTGAACAGTGTGCAGATCTCCATCTCTGCTAACAGTGTTTAATTTGCCCTTGCTAAAAGGTATTCTAATTTTGAAAGCTACACACCTGTAACAAACACTATTTCATATAAAGGACCTTTTTAAAGAGCACAGACGGGACCACCCATTTAAATGAAACAATGGCAGATTTGTACAGTGTAGTTTGGAGCATCAGTGGAAACAAGGAATGTCTCCCCCTCTCTCCCAGGTGGACCTGGCCATCCAGGAGAAGGAGAAGCACATGAATGTGACGCGGTGGTTTGACCACGTGCAGCACCACACCGGTGTCCGGCACCACCTACCCCCGGTGGTGGTCCTGAGGAACAGAGTGTACACCAGCAGCCACCACTGAGGTCTTAGGCTGGCTGCCAGGATGGCCGAGGGCCGGCGGGAGGAGTACACAGGCGTGTGCTGACGTCTCAACCTACCTAACACCACTGTGGCCCCCTCCCTCCTTTGCCTTGGAGACATGTGGTTATTTTTCCCTCTGAAACCCCAGGCGAATAACACATGCAATGGAGAAATGATCACAAAGAGATGGATGGTTTGTTTTTGTGTGAGTTGGTTGTTGGGAGTCTGTGTTTTGACTAGTCGTCAGGGTCAATGTGCAGGGATAGTCTGAAACGGCCTGAGAACATTCTTACTGATGCCTCTCTCCTAACCTGAGCCTTGAATGTGATAAAGTATTATTAAAAATTACAATTGACTTATTCCTTTGCTATGTCCATTTTAAAGAAATCCCTGCTATTGCGTTTTCAATGTATTAACATTTTCCTCAAACAAAACTAAATATGTCCAGTCCGCCCAACTGTGTGTTCAGCTATGTAATCATCATCCTCCACAGTTGTCCAGTCCACTATCAACTTTCCGCCCTCATGAATTTAGTCTTGTTTCTCAAGCTGCTGCCTCTGCTGTTCCACCAGCAGTGTGGGCAGCAGCCTCTAGCTCAGTCACTCGAATCGGTCCGTGTGTTGACGCTGAGGGGGCAGAGGGCAGACTACCAGCTGCCATAGAGGCTCCAGTGCGCCTCTGTCCAACGTCAGAGCCCTGGGTGACAGCCACGCATTGTCATTTCACCCTCTTACCAGGGGGCGGGAAATCCTTTTGTGACAACATCCGAGCGACAATACACACTCAAACCACTCACACAAGCAGACTGGATTTAGCCATTAGCTCTGTCAGCAGTGAAAATCACAGCTAATATACACTACATGATCAGAAGTATGTGGACACCCGCTTGTCGATCTCATTCCAAAATCATAGGCATTGATATGGAGTTGGTTCCCCCTTTGCTGCTATAACAGCCTCCACTCTTCTGGGAAGGCTTTCCACTAGATGTTGAAACATTGCTGTGGGGACTTGCTTCCATTCAGCCACAAGAGCATTGGTGAGGTCGGGCACTGATGTTGTGCGATTAGGCCTGGTTCACAGTTGTTCCAATTCATCCCAAAGGTGTTCGATGGAGTTGAGGTCAGGGTTCTGTGCAGGCCAGTCAAGTTCTTCCACATCGATCTCGACAAACCAGTTCTTTATGGACCTCGCTTTGTGCATGGGGTTATTGTCATGCTGAAACACAAAAGGGCCTTTCCCAAACTGTTGCCACAAAGCTAGAATATAATTGTATGCTGTAGCGTTAAGATTCCTCTTCACTGGAACTAAGGGGCCCGGACMRTGAAAAACAGCCCCAGRCCATTATTCCTCCTCCACCAAACTTTACAGTTGGCACTATGCATTGGGGCAGGTAGCGTTCTCCTGGCATCCGCCAAACCCAGATTCATCCATCGGTCTCCCAGATGGTGAAGTGTGATTCATCACTGCTCCAGATTCCAATGGCGGTGAGCTTTACACCACTCCAGCCGACACTTGGCATTGTGCATGGAAACCCATTTCATTAAGCTCCCGACGAACAGTTCTAGTGCTGACGTTGCTTCAAGAGTCCGTTTGGAACTCAGTGGTGAGTGTTGTATCCGAGGACAGACGATTTATATGTGCTTCAGCACTCGGCGGTCTCGTTTTGTGAGCTTGTGTGGCCTGCCACTTTGTGGTTGAGCCGTTGTTGCTCTGAGACGCTTCCACTTCACAATAACAGCACTTACAGTTCACCGGGGCAGCACTAGCAGGTTATGTTGGAAAGGTGGCATCCTTTGACGGTACCACATTGAAAGTCTCTGAGCTCTTCAGGAAGGCCATTCTACTGCCAATGTTTGTCTATGGAGATTGCATGACTGTGCTCGATTTTATACACCTGTCAGCAACGGGTGTGGCCGAAATAGCCAAATCCACTCATTTTAAAGGATGTCCACATACTTGTGTGTGTATATCTTGGATTTAATCACAGAGTTTGCACAACAAAATAGTTGTTGACTTTCTTAATTTTGGTAACTTAATCCAGTGTATCAAACTGCTAACTGGTTTGAGTTGTTTCACTTTCACCCAGCCTGTGTTTTGTCATGTAGGCCCTGTTTACCCTTCTCCAGGTTTTATATGATCATCTTCCCTATAAGCCTTCCTTATAACATGTATACTGCTTTAATGCTATGGTTTGTGTTATTGAAGTCTACAGAAGGTTGTCCTGTGCCAATAAAAAAAACTAAGGGAAGCAAAGAGGACAGTTGTCTCATCTGGTTCTTTTAATCAATTAGTTTTTCACATTTTGTATGTCCATCGAAACACATTCGTTTTTGAAAATTTGGTGGTTCCGTACATCATCGAACAAAGTGCTGTGTGTTCCCGGAAAGTGTAAACTTGTGAAAGCAAACAAATCCCGCAGTCATTTGAGCAGGCCTTGTGACTAGATTAGGAAGAACATTGCACTACTAGACTATAATAGAACCACTGTCCTGTTGTTTATTTCAGTCCCATTTAGATATCATCACTGCTGCTTTTATCTTTGACCTGTCGCCAAGATTGAGGAGACTGAACTTAAGACTTCAGTTTTATGAGTGTATTCACTTGAAATTAGTCTTTCTGAAGTTTTGTGTGCTGACTAATGCTGTAATGTAAAAATGGCAGTGGCATAAGGTCTTCCAGCTTTGCAGCTGATGATCAAACCAAAGTCCAAACAACCCCAGACATGAAGCCACAGCGGGTATCCCAGACAGCCCAATTAGTAGGACCCTCTCCTAGTCATCTGAAGACTGAGGTGCACCTCTCTACAGGGGTGGACTGCCACAATGAGCTCACATTTAGATATTTCCCTCCTGGCAGCGGAGGCAGCCTTCATTTCTCCCACCCCCTGGTCGGTGATAGTTCAGGGGTCAATTGGCCCGGTGGATCAGCAGGGTTCACTGGTGATTTCAGCTCTCACCAGGAGTCCATCTCTCAGTGTGTGGGCCGGACCAGACGCCACCTATCACTCGCTCGTCTTCACTGCCACAGGGGGTTTCATTGTGGGAACGGCATGGGGACAGAGTTCAGGGCCAGGTGGGGTAAAGTCGTGCTACGGACAACTATCTGAAGGACCACACCTCTGTTGGGAATCAACTTTTAAACTAGGTAGGAATGCCACGGTCCACAGGTCAGGAAGTAAATGGTGCCATGCAGCACTTGTGAAAGAAAAAAAAAAGGGAAGTGCTTTCCCACAGATTCAGGCGGTTTCCAGTAGTAGGTTCCTTAGTACCATCTCCCTAATGTGCGGCAAACGTGTGGAGTATTCACGTGGCATAACGCCCCACGGTGTTAGAGTGCCATGTCTGCACAGAAAAAAACCTTTGTTAAGTCTCGTTAACGAGATCGAGAGAGCGGCACATCCGACGGGACATGTATCTGGCAAAACAGCATTCCCTGATTGATTCAATGAAACAATCAACACTGTGTGGGGGCGGGTTAGCATGTCATAAGCGCTTTTGACAGGCCTTGCCTTATCATCCCCTTACAGATAGTGACAATTCTACCATGCACCCATAAAGATGGCATCTGATTGTCAATTGCTATTACACGAGTGCAGAGGCGAGGATCAGGCTGTGGGGGGGGGGGGGGGGCAATGTTCTCCTATACACACTTTAGTGCTGGTCATTGGTTCAGACTTCCATTGCTTGAAGGCAAGTTGGGAAGACATTTTTGCTCTAGTTTCCTCTCCTCTTAAAGTGTACAGAGAACTTATGAGATTGTTGAGTGAGCAAGGGTTACTTCCAAGGGTGAATCAATTCGGTTAAATTCGGTTAAACCAACGTGGAATAGATGTTGAATTGACGTCGGTGCCAGTTGGTCTGTGACAGTGTATTATCTTTATCTCCAGACAGCTTCTGTATTAGAAACATAGAGTCTTAATGCAGCTTCTGTAATTAGAAACATAGAGGTCTTAATGCAGCTTCTCGTATTAGAAACATAGAATCATGCTCTGTATGAAACATAGAGTCTTATGCAGCTTCTTGTATTAGAAACATAGAGTCTTAATGCAGCTTCTGTATTAGAAACATAGAGTCTTAATGCAGCTTCTGTATTAGAAACATAGAGTCTTAATGCAGCTTCTGTATTAGAAACATAGAGTCTTAATGCAGCTTCTGTATTAGAAACATAGAGTCTTAATGCAGCTTCTGTATTAGAAACATAGAGTCTTAATGCAGCTTCTGTATTAGAAACATAGAGTCTTAATGCAGTATTCTTGTATTAGAAACATAGTCTTATGCAGCTTCTGTATAGAAACATAGAGTCTTATTGCACTTCTGTACTAACAGTAAGCTTCAGGAGGTGAACACTGAATGGGTGGGGGGAAGGAGTCTTGTCTGAAGTTTTGTCCTTCGTTCTTTCTCTGCTGGGGTGCAGCCATTGCCGCGGAGCACAGAATGAGCCAGGCTGTGTGGTGAGGAGTTTACGAGATGCACTCACTCACTTCATCAGTCAGAGAGGTGGCGGATGATTCGGCCTAGGTGCTAAAGTGCATGTGTGTATCCCGGGGCAATGGGATCCACACCTTAACTCAGCACGGATCACAGACGCTCCAGAATTAGCCTTTGCCTCACCCTCTCTCTCCTCTCTCCAACCTGCCTCAGCTGCACACACACTTCCTGGCTGCCTCTCTCTATGTCCTGTGTGTGTGTGTGTGTGGTGTGTGTGTGTGTGTGTGTGTGTGTGTGTGTGTGTGTGTGTGTGTGTGTGTGTGTTGTTGTGTGTGTTGTGTGTGGTTGGTTTGGGCTGTGTGTGGTGTGTGTGCTGTTCCTTTCAGGGCGTTTGCTGGATTTGGCTTGGGGGCAAGGGGTGAGAGGGGCGTAGTGATGTTGGGGGATGGGAGGAATACATACCCGTGCAAGACTCAAGGATTGCGATTCTCCCTGTCTGAATAAGTTCAACCTCTCAGTTTTCTTGTGTGGATTTGTCCTGCGCTTTGTTCTCAAGCTGCAAAAGGATTGGTATTTTTTCTTTAAGACCCCTGCTGTTAGGAGTCAGTGGGGTACGGGTGCAATAACATGCACATTATAAAGGACATATTTTAAATAGAACCAACATGCGACTGGGTCTCCATACATTTTGCCAGGAATTAACTCCTCCAGGACATGTCATGGGCTACACCCTGGCTTTGGGGCATAGTCACTGGATGACAGAGAGGCCACTCGTTGTCCTCATATTCTAATTCTGAAGAATGTGTCGCATATTAGGTCTGCATTTTGTCTCCTACTCCATGCACCCTTGCCTCTCTTCCCCACAGGTCTATGCCACTTAACTTTATACTGCCTTGATGGTTTCTGATAGGATGTCTTCAGGGGGGACTCACTGCCCCGCGAGAAGTGATACCAAAAGTAATTGCATCTGAAGCCCCATGACAAGGGCTATACTTTTAAAAAGCCACTGCTCAGGGAAGAGAGGGCAATAAGCTGAGAGAATGGGGATGCAAGAGGGATGGCTGTAAGCCTCCAGATGCATTCCTGGGTGAAGAGAGGGAACGAGGAGGTCAGTGCCCTCAGCGTTACCCTATAATGACCACCCTGGGAATAATAACAACATCTTCATTAACATTTCTGCTCAACTCATCTGCATATCCGTCACCCGGCTCTGAATTTTTAATTTCCGCCTAATTACAATGGCCGTTTTAATTTGGGGTGACTCATTTATATAAACCTGGAGTTAAATTAGCCTCTTCTCCCAGCACTGTTTCCCTCCTTTTCTTGTCACATTTCCCTAATGCAAAACACACCCTGATACAGATTTAGGAGAACAACACAAGGTTTGATATGATTAACTGTAACTATGTGTTACCTAACTAACCTCTATTCTAAATGCATGTATGTATGAAAGAGGAGGGAGTTTACAGTAATAGTATGTGTTTATCTTCCATTTTAAACCCAAGTTTGCATTTCCACTTTTTACCGAAAGCCACACGATGCAATGACAGTACTTTCGCATATTTGACCTCTGGACTGACTGTATCATAGAAGCCAAACCAATAGACAGTTCCCAGTGTCCACCTCACTGAGCATGGCAAAATGGCAGAGCCCGGGCACAAGGAGAGCCAGCCGGGGTGGCGTTAACGGATGAACCTTGACAGGACATGATTATCGAAGCAGAAGTGCAGCCTATTTACTCGTGCCTGGCTGTTTCCAGTGGGTGGGTATCGGTAAGCGCTTGTTTGTGTGTCTGTGTTGTTGTGTTGTTGTGTGTGTGTGTGTGTGATTGTGTGTGTGTGTGTGTAGTGTGTGTGTGTGTGTGTGTGTGTGTGTGTGTGTGTTGTTGTGTGTGTGTTGTGTGTGTGTGTGTGTGTGTGTGTGTGTTGTGTGTGTGTTGCTGTGTGTGTTGCTTCCCCGCTCAACTTGGCTTGATTCTGGACTGGGGGCATGAAGCTGCAATCTGGTAGAGGGGACACCCACTCACTCACCCGACCGCACTGCTCACTCCACCCCCCCACGTCTCAGTCTTTCCCCTCAGTGAGCCTGCTCTGCTGAACATCAAACTCATGTCATGGGATGGCTCTTTGATTCTTGCAGTCTTAGTCTAGCGATTCAAGTCACCGATGTGAAGGGTTAGGCCCAATTTTTCCATCCTCTCTTATACAAAATGTGTCATTGTGATCTTTGGTGGATTTTTAGTTGATCCTGTAGTTACCAGGCTGCTTCAGGAGGTCAGTTAATGGTTCTAGTTAGTGTTAGGGGCTGTTGCATGTAGTGCTTTGTGTCAAGCAGCCGTGGATGAAGGAAAGACAGATGATTGCAACTGCCAAATTACAGAGTGAGTGGGGCACATCTATTCAGAGAGCCTATGGGGCATTCCTCACAAAGACGGTCTTGAAGTCCTGGGATTTAAGGATACTGTCCTTGAGCCTCGACTAGGGATTTGTTCACGTTGCCACCCCCGACAACAACCCCAGGGGACACACAGGACGGGGGGGACACACCAAGAGGTACGATGTCCTGCAGATGTGTCCCTCTTGGAAACATGACATGACGTAATATAGACATCCAGCATCCTGGCAATGAGCTACTGATAGGGATGTGTGTTTCTGGGGGGGGGGGAGCTCCTCAGTCAATCACACAGCTGATCTCAGGCTCCTTTGAAAACATATATGGTAGAAGCCTGCGTGAAATCGACATTTGTGAGCGAGACAGGACAAAAACGGGGTCGACGAGGCCCCCGTCTTATCTCGTGTTTCCCCACACGCTTTGAACTGGGCGCCAGAAGCCCTGAGGGCAGCGGCGGATTGGTACGCTATCAAAGATGCTGTTGATGGGCTGGATGGATGATGGTTGAAGTTATACGGCCATGGAGATGATGGTATTACAATAGGCCCAGTGTGCTCCTCTAGGACCCACTCTACCGCCGCCTACCACCATCCCCGGTCGTCCCAGGGATGGCCTTCTTTACAGCCCTTGCGGACTACCCTTGTGACTTTCACAACTGTCATGCTGCACTCTGCAGCCATTCATTCATTCTTAAGATATGTAGTGGGTGCTTTTTTGCAAGCATGTGATGGACAGCCAATGTGATGGCCAGGCTATGTRATGGCCAGGCTATACACACTAGTGAATGATTCCTGTGCCTAATGGGGTGTGTTATTTGCCATAATGTAATTTCACGGGGAGTTACGGCACTGCAAAGTCAATGATATGGATCTTTAGCAAGGCAGGTGTACGAGGCACCTAGTTTTCAATGGATTTGGTATCATCTGGAGAAGAGTATATTCAATGCTAACATAATACCTGAGTAATGTGAGAGGATGAATCAAAACCAATCTGATGAGAACTTCTATTCATTGAAATCTCGATCAATTTCATGGTGCACTGTTAATGCTGTATACTATGGATTGATATTCTTGGCAGTATTAATGTGGATAATTCCAACGACTCGTGACTCATAAAAACTCCCTGGGTCTATGTGGGAATCCAAATGCATTCTCCCCAGTTAAAAATTGTGGATTCGTCTTCAATTTTTGGGGGGGTTGGTTCTTTTTATGGTGACACAGTGTGATAGTCCTTGCCCTAGAACCCTCCATTACGCTCATAATATCTCCCTTTCACTCCCTTTCATAAAATATGTCAGCTGTGAGGATGGCGGAAGTTTAGTCAAAGACAGTTGGCGATCACCTCAAGGGACACAGAGAGGAGAGAGAGAGAGAAGATGAGAGAGGGAGAGACGTTAGCAGAGTGCCTCGTGGCTCGTAGCCCCCTGGTCCGCTCAGTGACACTTCTCCCGCAGCCAGCAGGATTAATAACTGGAGCTGCTGCTCCCACTCCTCCCTCGGGGAGGAACCTGGCCTGCGTCCATCCTTACACACACACACACACACCCACTCACACGCATTCAAATTGATACCCACACACACATTTGTTTGCACACACACAGGCATAAGGATACACTCCCACCAGGGTACACACACACATCGGCGCACACACAAATACACAGGCATCAGGCAGGGGGCGCTATCACTGCTCTTTGCCTCCCACTGTCATTGCTGAAGGGCTACTGAATGTAAGCTACAAGACGACATGGTGTAGCAGGCAACAAAGACCTGGACAACCACAGAGCTTCTCCTGACCTGAGGGCTCCCGTCCTTCCTTCCTACCTCACAGACCTCAAGAGTCAGATGGAGAGAGAGGGAAGAGGCACGAAAGTGAAAGAGAGCAACAACTCTGGAACGCACGGACGACAGCATCTCCCTCAAGGAGGCCGCCGTCCCCCACCATGGCGGACACCAGCACTAAACCTCCTGTCAGGTCCCATCTCACGCCCCCCCCCCCCCCCCCCCCCCTCCGTCTCTCTCGGGCAGGACGCGCCTCTCCGAAGGGGGTCACGGTCACACACAGGACGGCAGTCACTTGTCCCCCTCTGAGGGTCTACTGACGAACATTGTCGCACCTGTCCAAAGACGACCCGCTCTTTGATAGAAGTTTTGCTGGCTAATGTGTACTGTATTTTTTACATGACTCTTATTCTAATATTTTTTTACTCTAACAGTTGAGAATCTTAGAAAACAAAAATTAAATTATGTTTCAATTAATAATCTGTACTTGAATGTGTAACATCTGCTTCTGTAACACTAACATCTCACGTGGATTTCTCCCCATTCAAAAGCACCTACTGTGTACAGCAGAAGCAAACGTTCTAATCATCTATTTTAACTCCTTTCAAGACCTACATTTGATTAAAATAAAATGTCATAAAAAAATCCTTTGTCTCATATTATTTCGGAACAATAAAAACAATCTGTTTAGATGTAAATTAAATCATGTTTAAAAAAAAAATGTGTAACATTTTCTGACTTCCTCTTAGAATGAGGACAAGGGAGGGGAAAGGCCTTGTTGGAAATGTATTTTTCCACCAACACAGTGCGTCTCTCCTAAGAGACTGCTTAACACTGGCAGTAATCGTAAACTTGCCCCTGGCACTGTATATGTGTGTGTGTGTGGTGTGTGTGTGTGTGTGTGTGTGTGTGTGTGGTGTGTGTGTGTGTGTGTGTGTGTGTGTGGTGTGTGTGTGTGTGTGTGTTGGTGTGTGTGTGTGTGTACATCTGCTTGGTTTTTTTGTGCATGTATATAAATGTGTGTGTGTGTGTGTGCGTTGCTGAAATGGGAACTCTCCTCCACAGGTCCACACAGAACGAACCTGTCTTCTGTTGTTCCTACATACTTCTGTTGTTCCCTACCTGCTTCTGTTTTCTCCCTACATACTTATTTTGTTCCCTACCTGCTTCTGTTGTTCCCTACCTCTTCTGTTTTTCCCTACATACTTCTTTTCCTCCCACATACTTTCGTGTTGTTCCCTACATACATTCTGTGTTCCTACATCTTCTGTTGTTCCCTACTGCTTCTTATGTTCTCCTACTGTTGTTGTCCTACATACTTCTGTTGTTTCCTACAATCTCTTTGTTCCCTATTAACTTCTGTTGTTCCCGTACATACTTCTGTGGTTCCCTACATACTTCTGGTGTCCCCTACATACTTCGTTGTCCACCTACATACTTCTGTTGTTCCCTACCTGCTTCTGTTGTCCCTACAACTTCTGTTGTTCCCTACATACTTCTGTTTCCCCTACATACTTCTTTGTCCCCTACATACTCTGTTGTTCCCTTACCTGCTTCTGTTGTCCCCTACATACTTCTGTTGTCCCTACATACTCTGTTGTTCTACATACTTCTGTTTCCCTACATACTTCTGTTGTCCCTCCCTACATACTTCTGTTGTCCCCTACATACTTCTGTTGTCCCCTACACAACTTCTGATGTTCCCACCTGCTTCTGTTGTCCCCTACATACTTCTGTTGTCCCTACTGCTCTTGTTGTTCCCTACATACTCTGTTGTCCCCTACATACTCTGTTCCCTACTACTTCTGTTGTCCCTGCATACTCTATTTCCCACCTGCTTCTGTTGTCCCTACATACTTCTGTTGTCCCTACATACTTATGTTGTTCCCTACATACTTCTGTTGTTCCCTATATCTTTTCTGTCTGTTTTCCCTACATACTTCTGTTGTTCCCTACATACTCTGTTTTCCCGCAACTTCGTTGTCCCTACCTGCTTCTGTTTCCCTACATACTTCTGTGTCCCCTACCCTACTTCTTTTGTTCCCTACATACTTCTGTTTTCCCTACATACTTCTGTTTCCCTACATACTCTTCCCTACTACTTCGTTTCCCTACATACTTCTGTTGTTCCCCTACATACTTCTGTTGTTCCCTACATACTTCTGTTGTTCCTACATACTTCTGTTTTGTTTCTTCTCAGGACAGGAAGCAAAGAATAATTAATAACATTTTATATTAACCCCTCCTCACTAGGAGGGACCAAATCTTTTCAGCATTTCCAATCCTGTGAGCTAATTTGACAGCTCATAACATAAGCAGATTCCACTTCAGAGAGACAGGTACCCTAGGGCTAGCCAGCTGGATTGTGGATGCTTACAGATTTGGCTCTCCCTTCCTGCTGGGTGTCATCTGTCTCCTTGGTCTCGCGGTGGATAATTTTGTGTCCTCCTGACATCATGTGCCTGAGCAGTCTGTGCCTGGCAGGGCTTGTCTTTCCAGGTTGGCCATCAAACCCAGCCAGCATGCATCTAATCTGACGAGGCACCTCTCCAAATACAACCGCCCCCCGGGCGCCCCCTCTGTCCAACGTCGAAAATCACGGCCCCACAAAAAAACTTCCCATCTTTCAAGACCGCGCGCGGCCCCCGCTCCTCCGACGACATGGTAAAGGGGGAGAAGAGGGGGTGTGGGGTTTCAGAGGGAAGAGGGGGGACTTATTTCGCTCACACAAAGAAAATGTCCCCACTTTCGGTCCCGTGGCTGTCACTTTGATTGCCATCGTGGTGCGGGAGGGTATGCCTCAACAGGTTTGGGCCTCTCCCTGCCTGTTGCCGGCAGTTGACTTGGACACCGCGCCATTCGGATGAGGCAATACTTTGGTTGGATTATCGTTACAGCCGACGTCCCTGTGGGAGAAGTGACAGCGCAGCGGCCCGCTAATCTCGGGGACAGCACCAAACCGGGGCCCGCTGAGAACGCTAATCGTAAACGACACAATCGTTCCACTCCAAGGAAAGGCAGTTTACATATCGCAAGATGCGGCTGACAAGGTTGCTTGGCGGATAAAAAAATGTTTTTCCCAAAAAGCACATGATGACTACATATGTTGATTTTCAGGCTGAGCTACGTGTCCGCTGCTGCTTCTTGCTGCTTCCTTCCACCGCTCGGCCTCTTGCTTCCTCGGCCCTGGGAGGATGTGACAGCAGGGCAGCGTCATGCTCCACCGTGCCTCGTGAGGTGCCACTATTACCGGGGCTCCAGTTATTTCCTGAGGCCTCTTTCTCTCTCTCTCTCTCTCTCTCTCTCTCTCTCTCTCCCTGGCAAAGTTGTGGTGGGCAGCTCAGGAGCAGCCTCCAGGATAGAGTGGCACCAGGACGACTGACCTGTTCAGTGCCCAGGGAGCTGCAGTGAGCTGACTGACTGGCTGAGGAAGAGAGGGGAAGAGGGGGGCAGGTGGGTGTACGGAAGGAGGGGCCCCGCCTAGGGGCCTAGGCAGTGAGTAATCCTCCCCATCCACCCCCTCCGCCCCCCACCTGTTTAGAGCCACAGTCAGTGGCGCTCAGCATGCTGTGAACGCCAAGCACCATGGTCCCTCTGGCCTTCTCCAAGGGCCCAGAGATCATGACCAGAGCCAGAGAGAGAAAGAGAGGAGGAGTGAGTGAGAGAGAGAGAGCAATGTAATGCAACATAATTAAACCCATTGGGTAATGTGAGCAGCACCGTCGTTAGGGGCTGTGTGGAGGGGGAGAAAAAAAGAGCTGTGTTTTCTAAGCCATCACCATGCTAACAGGCCCGATGGGTATGTTTTGTAAACCACTCGTACAGACCTCCCACAGAACACTCACCGTTTGTCTAAGGACTCAATGCTCCAGGACCTCAGCCAATTTACTGCAGTCTGAGCAAGTGAAGAGCAAGCCTGTGGTTTCACATGCTGTGTGTGGAGGGGGCAGCACCGTCGTTAGGGGCTGTGTGGAGGGGGAGAAAAAAAGAGCTGTGTTTTCTAAGCCATCACCATGCTAACAGGCCCGATGGGTATGTTTTGTAAACCACTCGTACAGACCTCCCACAGAACACTCACCGTTTGTCTAAGGACTCAATGCTCCAGGACCTCAGCCAATTTACTGCAGTCTGAGCAAGTGAAGAGCAAGCCTGTGGTTTCACATGCTGTGTGTGGAGGTCTATGAGAACAAAGCTATATGCTATGGAGGGAAATACTTAAGCAATAAGGCATGAGGGTGTGTGGTATATGGCCAATATACCACGGTTTAAGGATGTTCTTATGCATGACACAAAGCGGAGTGCCTGGATACAGCCCTTAGCCGTGGTATATTGGCCATATACCGCAAACCCCCGAGGTTCCTTATTGCTATTATAAACTGGTTACCAACGTAATCAGCATTCAGGGCTCGAACCCGGTTTATAAAGAGAAATAAATGACATGTACATCTAACTAACCTGTAACCTGTAGTTAATTTAATTAATGTATAGTTAAATATGACTACACATTTGAAATTGTATAGGAATTTCTTATAAAACATTTAATGTTAAGCACATTGTTAAAGTATTGAAAATGTTTTACACCTTTTATTCAGAAATATTGTAGATGTTATTTATTGTAGATGTTATTTAACTTTTTTTATTTTTTTACTATTTGAAAACACTACACTTTGTGTTATTTGGCCTTGAAAAGCTATTCTATTTCAGAAYGGGTGTGCAACGAAGAGTTCACCCCTGTTGCTGTTTTCACTTAATAGACCTGTGAGACATATGAGTCTAAACACATGACATGGCTCATGCAAGGGACTATCGCATGCGAACCTAACTGGAATCTTGGAACACAACCCTGGCAGATAATAATGGGCAAAGACAGTGTCATCGTTCGTGCAGTTTTTGTGGCTTTAGTTCAGTTTGCGGTCCTCACTCCCAATATGTAGGCCACATTTCTTTAGGTGTAATTAATTCACTCTCAACTATAAGAAAAAAAATGACATCCTATTCATCCTTTTACATAAAGTCAATGAAAATATAATTCATTTAAAAAATATATTTCATTACAAATGTACCAGTGAAAAATAAGGTATATATAATTCAACAACTGTAAATTAATAATGTGGGTCTATGCTTTATTGAGCAAATTGGCATTGGCAGTTTTTATATATATATATTTCATGGCTGTTGATGTCTAATTACATTTTTACCATCACAATAATAATGTTATACTCTTAAACTCTCAAATTCTGCGAGTGTACTACAATGTATCTATAATACAATACATTACATTGCAGCCTATTATACATAAGTATTTTTAGTCTTTAACAAAATATTTGATCTATCATAAATATTATTTGCCTGCACAGCTGCACATCAAGGGAATATTGGTTATGTCATTGTCATACTGTGTAGTGTGTACGTGTTGTTTTGTCATTATTTCATGCTCATCTGACCTTGTTTGTAGGCAATCAATTTAAAAGCACCCCAACTTATTTTCACGAACGTCAAAGTTTACTAAACGCACTCTTTTTCCAATGGGCCCTGGAGCACTCTGCGATGGCAGTTAATCAATTGCCACAAGAACTGCTCATGACTGCAATATCTAGTAGCCTCAGATCAAAATCAATGGTGCGGATAGGCTAACAACTATTTAGCTAGGACGGTAATTAGTGCATGTCTGAAGACTTTCTTTTATGTGGAAGTGACAATTGTGAGTAAATGCGGCCACCTCTTTTAGAACAAATGTTGGAAGTCTGAACATGCAACACTGGCCCCCAAACAACCCCGTTCTTACTGTGGTCTTGCCAGGAGTCCTTGTCTCTAAATATGCCTACACTGAGAAGAGGTGATATATTTACATTTAGATTTAGATACTAAATTAATTTACTAAGCAGTGTCTCATTAACCAGACTGGCAATTATAAAACTGGACCTTGTTTTCACCTAGTGGCAAATTATGTGAACAGACTTTTTCTTCAGTAAAACAAGTCTTCCTCTCCTCGCCAGAATTAGCATAACATCAAGTGATACTCTCRAACTTCTTCTCTGTATATTATATCTGCATGACTTTTGAAGAATGAGCCCACTAAATCATCTAGTCTCTACACGTACTGTACTTTGTACTTATCTTTGGCTCATTCATCCCCCTTCCTCTCCCCTGTAACTATTCCCCAGGTCGTTGCTGTAAATGAGAATGTGTTCTGTCAACTTACCTGGTAAAATAATGGTTAAATAAAAATACAACTTGGTGGTCTTTGTGGGATACAGTGGCCCATAATATTATAGTATTTAATTTACTGAAGTTAATGTACTATTGCACAAAAACAAGGAGATGGGGCGTGTAGTGTATAATCTCACTTTTAAAGTCATATTCAGATATCTACTATTTCCTGCTATGGCCGACATTGTACACACAGCATAATGTTTCAATTCTAAATCCATGGCAGATACACACAATAAGGTATCACATGATGAAATCCCTCTAAATGATGGCCAATCCTTCTAATTACCACTGTCGTCAACCTGAATGGGGTGCGGGAATTCTATAGATGTAAATGGACTATCACTCTGTTATGAGACACTTCAATTTATTGTATTATAGGCAATGCAGAGGTGACTCATCAGCCACATCCTCAGTGTTAGACTTTATGTGGCTGTGGGGAACTCACTGATAAAGCCACACCATAGAACAAGACTGACATCTGCAGTCCTAACTCATGCAAGACCTCCTGTCCTCCATCATTATCATTGCATTGAGATTTACACCCTGAAATAAATGGCATTTCGTCAATAACAATACAGCTGTTTAAATGCCTTATCATACACACAGACACAGAGAGAGAGAGAGAGGGGGGGGGGGGGGGGGGGGATTTGCACATCATTATAACACTGTACATAGCCATAATATGACATTTGAAACTTCTGTGAGTGTAATGTCTACTGTTAATTTTATTGTTTATTTCACTTTTGTTTATCTATTTCACTTGCTTTGGCAATGCTACCATATGTTTCCCATGCCAATAAAGMCCTTTGAATTGAATTGAGAGAGAGAGATTAAATACTAAACCATTGAAGATGGAAATGTGCTGCTAAATGTGTAGGCTACACCCATAGTATACATTCACAAAAGTGATGATTGATGCTACGGAACTGTACCTACTGGTACCTTAGAATTAGCATTGGTATGCCTCTAAGTGTGCTCCCCGTTTTGGGAGGTTTGGTTTGATCCAAGACCTCGTACCCGGAAGTAGTGTGAATATTTACATCAGCTGACATCAAATCAACTGACTACAATTACAGTTTAGGTTTTTGTTAGAATAACCAAAAATATATGCACATTTACGTATGATAACTTGCATGTAAATAGCTACTAAGCATTTATATATTCTGTAGCTAGGCTATAGCGAAAAGAGGTTGCTAAAGCCAGCTTACTCAATTCTAAACAAAGTAACGTTATTTCACGTGTTGTCGGGATTTGTGTGTTTTAACGCGTGACTATGGACAAGCTAGCCTTAGGTGAGTTCATTATTATGTTGCAGTTACCATAAATCGCATTTAACTTAGCTAACCTACATAACTTGAGAGTCATATGTTGCAGAATGTACGCATACTGGGTGCCAGTCTTTTTAACTAGCTAATATTTCACTCCATGTATGTACAACATTTTAGTAATTTTAGCAGACGCTCTTATCCAGAGCAACTTACAGTAGTGAGTGCATACATTTTCATACTGGTCCTCCGTGGGAATTGAACCCACAACCCAGGCGTTGCAAGCACAATGTTCTACCAACTGAGCCACACAGGACCAATTACTCTGTGTCAAATGCCAAAGATTTTATTTGTATGTTTAGCATGACAGGAGTGGCAAGGATTGGAATGATAGCCAAACGGACTGGTACCAAGACTAGTAGCCTCTAACCTGGTCCCAGATCTGTTAGCCAACCTCTAAATGGTCCCAGATCTGTTAGGCAGCCTCTAACCTGGTCCCAGATCTGTTAGGCAGCCTCTCACCTGGTACCAGATCTGTTAGATAGCCTCTAACCTGGTACGAGATCTGTTAGCCAACCTCTAAATGGTCCCAGATCTGTTCGGCATCCTCTAACCTGGTCCCAGATCTGTTAGGCAGCCTCTAACCTGGTCCCAGATCTGTTAGGCAGTCTCTAACTGGTCCAGATTGTTCGCCAACCCTTAAATGGTCCCAGATCTGTTCGGCATCTCTCTAACCTGGTCCCAGATCTGTTCGGCATCCTCTAACCTGGTCCCAGATCTGTTAGGCAGTCTCTAATCTGGTCCCAGATCTGTTCGCCAACCTCTAAATGTTCCCAGATCTGTTCGGCATCCTCTAACCTGGTCCCAGATCTGTTCGGCATCCTCTAACCTGGTCCCAGATCTGTTAGGCAGCCTCTAACGTGGTGGCAGATCTGTACGAACATGGTCCCAGATCTGTTAGGCAGCCTCTAACCTGGTCCCAGATCTGTTAGGAGGTCTCTAACCTGGTACCAGATCTGTTAGATAGCCTCTAACCTGGTCCCAGATCTGTTAGGCAGCCTCACCGTGTCCTTGTGTAGTTTCCTTTTTTTCTCAATTCAGGAGCTAAATTGAAATGTAATTCTAATTTGACTGTCAATGACAGATGTGTGGAACATTTAAAAAATGTTCCTCTAAGGTGGGGACACAATTCCTTGAGTTTAAATGGAATTGACCAGTGTTGACTGCTAGCCCTAGTCCTCCTACGATAGAAAATAAAGTTGTTTCTTTTCAATATATCTGACACAGAGGAGGCTGGTAGGAGGAGCTATAGGAGGTTTCCATATGTTTGAAGCACTTTCCATTTATTCCATACCAGCCATTACAATGAGCCCGTCCTCCTATAACTCCCCCCACCAGCCTCCACTGATCTGACATGATCAATTACTCAACATGACATGTTGATGGTTTGTGTCTCCCATTAGATGTTGGTGATATTCAGTCCAGGCCAATGGCGTGTCGTAAAAGGGGAGATCTGCTATTTTGTGAATTTTTAGGTGAGTTTTTAGCTTGCACCATAATATGTCATTTGACCAATTGATTAATTGTAATTTGATCTTTGCTAACATACACGTTTTTGTGATTTTTTTTAAAGGAAAAACATGGATTCAGAGAGAGCCGTTTCCTGGACAACCTGAACAAAATGGTGGTGGAGACCAATGAGCAGTCGTTGCACAAATGTTCAGAGCACATGCATAAGCACCTCTGTGAGGCCCTCACACGATGTAAGCCCCTTCCTGACCTAGCCAGTGTATTTTTCAATTGCTAACCATTGCAGTTGTAATATGGACTGATTGAATGCTATCGTAGTGTTCTCCAGATTACTTGACTGCGTTGTATTATTTCAATGTGCCTTACTGATAAAGCTGGAAAGTAGTTGAATGTAACATTGTTCATTGTGTTTTTCTACAGTGGAGGATGGGAATCACACGTCACACAGGATCCAGGAGAGGGAGCTAGAGGCAGACCAAGTAAAGACACAGGCTCTCTTCAAAGCCCATGAATTACCAATAGTGATTTAACCATTCACAGGCATGGATTGTGACAACAGACCAGGGCCCAGTTTCCCGTTATCGATGGAACTTAGGCTTACGAGTGTATGAACAATGCATCGTACAACAACCGAAGAAGTCGCTTATGTTTCCCAAAACACTAAGCAGGGAGAACTTTCACTAAGTCTGTCTTTGGAGCAGGTGTCATTACTGATAGGATGGAAAGAAAGGCAGCGCTGCTCACGGATCAGCTTGGTCCATTCAAATCTTACCTTAACATTATAATTATTCCACAATACTGACGAAGGATCAGCTGCTGCTCCTAGAGAGCTATTATCACATATAGGCTATGGCTGCAAATATTAAGGTGGCTTATTAACCTAATGCTTATGCCCAGCCTACACATCATTGCTCGCATGTTGTTACACATCAGGAAATATATTTAGGCAAAAATTACAAACAGTAGCCTACAATTAGCCAAATAGAACTCAATTGATTGAACAAGAAATAGATTTCAATATGATTGAAATGTGTAGGCTTATGTAGTCTATACTGTATTTACCTTTTATTACAGTCATCTGGGTTTTCATTTGAAGCATATTTTTATCCTTCACTTGTCTGTAACATACAAAGACTTTGGTAACTTTGTAGTCAACTTTGTTCTGAATTTATAGCCGTTTACAGAGAGACAGATAAACATCTTGAGTCTGTGTTTAGCAGAGATCTTCTATGTATAAAGTTATGTGGAAGGGCAAAAAAAGCACCTAACAATGCACTTAGCTGTTCTAAGAGTGGTCTGAGACAGTTAGTAAATAAAGATTGTTTTCAAGTGCAACATTAGTTCTAATGGGTTTGGGAAAACAACTCGGGGATTTACCAATGCTCCTACAAAGATTCTAACGATGAACTTGGTTTTAAGATGCTTTCGGGAAACCGGGCCCAGGGGCGGATCATTTGGCATCTAACAGGAGATGGCTGTTTGAAACAGAGTGACACCCAAATCTCCCCAACAAAAGTGTTTTCATTTCCAATTTCATTTTTGTCTAGTTCAGATTTTTTTGGTCTTCGAGCCTGACCCAGATACTTGCGTGTTGTGCACCTTAGAGCACCTAGTTGCAGGTGACCATAGACAGACAGAAGGAGGACTGGGACAGGTGTCTAAAGGACCAGCAGCGGTTGAAGGAGGAGGTGGACGAGGAGCATACCAAGGCCATCGGACGCCTCAGCATCATGTACATCGACATGAAGAAGAATCTGGCCAAATTCTCTCACTTTTAATCCTCTGTGTGTCTGTCTGCTTGAAATTAAGTTGTTGAATTTGATTGATGCGGTACTTAGTCATTGGCACTAACAGAGGACTTCTGAGGACAAAAGTCAACAGTTTCCAGATCACAAATGACAAAGTGTGATTAACAACGTGGCATTTTCACAGCCCTTCAAAATCACAATTTTCTGGCCTAAGCACATGGAATATGTATGTCAAGCTCTGGAAAAATGTCATTTTTAAACCATAAATTACATGATTGTTCCTTGGCTGCTAAACTTATTTTTTAATGGAATTATGCTAGGAGGTGTTGATAGATGTGTGTTTTCTATGGTAGGGCAGATTTTCAAACCGTCAAACAATTTTGGCAACAGGGATCTTGATCCAGGAGGGGATTGAATGTCTCCGCTGTAACCAAGAAACTTGATCTTGACATCTGGCCACTTAGCTAGCCAGGTTATTATTATATATATATATATATTACCTTTATTTAACTAGGCAAGTCAGTTAAGAACAAATTCTTATTTACAATGACGGCCTAAGTTAGCAAACCAAATGCTGGAGCCCTGAGTTTGATATAATTTGACACATCTTAGATTTCTTATAGTTATACTTATAGATGTAAACAGTGGCGTAGCACGCACCCCCTCCCCCCAAAAAAGTTTGAACAGTATTGAAAGTCATACCGTTGGTATTTTGAAATACCCCGGTATATGGTATCAACGGTATATCGCCCAAACTTAGTGTTTTCCTCCAACTGAATAAGAAAATAAACTGGATTTTGCCACTGATTTAGATATTTGAAGCTTCAGGCGAGTGAAAATGTTGAATGTCAGAAGTGCTATTCAAAGCTGGGTTGTCAACGGCACAGGTCAACATCTCAAACTTTACTCACTGAGCAGTTTCCCCAACTATGCGTGCCTCACCAACTCTTCAGATTAGGGTACAGTGAACCTTTGACATCAAGTACAACTAGCAACATCTCAAAATAAGTAAATCAGAAATGGTTTTACTGAAGCAGGCTCAAGCTGTCAGAAATTGACATTATTTAGTGGTGTTTTCCTGGGCCTCTTATGTACCTTGTTAAATGGAGAGGTATACTTGTAGCGCTGTATAAAGTGTTTTGTTTAAGGACAGTATTTGCACTGGGCAATGGCATGCTGTTTAGACTGATGGATGGATGGGCACGCTGACACATTCCTGACCTGCTGGGAACAGGATTAATCTTGGCAGAAAGTGACAGAGCAAATATTTTAAATGGCTCTCATGAACACAGAATGTGGGCACGGACGCTTTAAATAAAACTTCATTGTTGCGTGGGGGGGATGCAGACCTCATCAATCAGTATAAGTAAAATAAAGCGTTGCTAAACTCTGCATGACTCAAGTGTGTGTTTTTTTCTCTCTCGACTCGAATGTATACAACGTAGTTCAGCAATGCCTTTGACATGTCTGACAGCCGGCCTCGAAACGAGGCCCAGTATCCAATTTCAGTGGAGGTTGAGGCGCAGTCTTTTTCATTTTTGTTCGTGGTGACCCCTTTCCCTTCTGCCCGCGATGGCAGCTGCTGTCCGGTTACCCTGGGTCACCCTCTGTGAGTGACTGACATCAGGGCAAGGCCGGTGTGTCATCAACAGAGATCAGAGAGGGCCCGAACGTGCCAGCAGATGTGGAGGTATAGTAATGTAGACAGGGGAGCCCTGACGTCCCAGCCAGCTAGAGCCAGACAGGGCATCACCACTTAACGAGGAGTGACAATCTGGAAACGCAGCTCACCTCCGCCAATCTTTCCTCTGGCCCTGTTTATTTCTTCGGTTTAGTGAGAGAGAAAAACTGCCTGGGTATATTCCCGAAAGGTCAACAATAAAGTCAGTGTTAGCTATTCATGAGAAAGTACTGTAAGCCCTTTGCCCCTATTAAGTCCTCTGGTGTGGTGAGAATCTGGTGCACCCCTAATGTAAGTCTGGAGGATGTCACACTGTACTGTACATAGCAGATGTCTACTCAAGGGAAGCATGGCCTGCGGCGGTTCTTACTCAAAGTACCTCTGGAGCGTGGGCGTCCCGTCTTTTGCCAGATACACTCACCGTTCCGGGAAGTAGAGTGTGGAGCAGATTGGACACCGAATGACCCCGGCGTTATCGTCCCTCCGGCCCACCGCCACGTGGAACCAGGGCTTGTTATTCATCTCCTATGTTTACGAAGTCATTGCGTTCTTCCTGTTATKGAAAGAGAGTGGCGATCCCAGTCGACGAGCTGGCGGCCAACATAAATTGTCAGGAAAAAAGCACCCGGAGCACGTCAGGGTGGGGGGGTGGGTGACTATGGAAACACAGATTAGAAAATGTCTGATCACAGCCTGCCTCCATTTCTCTGAAACAAAAGAGGGGCCACATCCATTGGAATGGCGTTGATGGTGTGTGTTTCAGGATGGGTTTGGCGGTTGCACAAGAGTGGAGTGGATAGAGATTCCCTAACCTCTGATATCACTTTCTTATTGAATATACCTAATATAACCCAGGGGCATTGAGATAGTCTCTTCTTTAATGGCCTCCACTCCGTCTGAAGTGGAGAATAAAGAATGGAGGGCTGTAGCCGTTCCAGTCTGCAGCTCTATTGTCCCAACTCCCAGCGTTCTCACACATTTCAGAACCAATAAACCCTCACTGAACTGCTGCTTCTGAAAGCCTGAAAGGGGCCCTTGGCAGTACCCCCCCCCCCCCTCCAGTGCACTCTTCAACTTCGTCAATGAGATTTCACTCTTCCTTGCGAGGGGGCTGAAAAGGAAAACTATTTTAAAAGTCAGTGATGGAACAATGTGAGGTGGAGGACATTCATTACAACAACTCCTGAGATGTAGCTTCTGTACGTGGAGGACATTCATTACAACAGCTCCTGAGATGTAGCTTCTGTAACGTGGAGGGCATTCATTACAACAGCTCCTGAGATGTAGCTTCTGTACGTGGAGGGCATTCATTACAACAACTCCTGAGATGTAGCTTCTGTACATGGAGGACATTCATTACAACAGCTCCTGAGATGTAGCTTCTGTACGTGGAGGGCATTCATTCAACAACTCCTGAGATGTAGCTTTCGTACGTGGAGGGCATTCATTACAACAGCTCCTGAGATGTAGCTTCTGTACGTGGAGGGCATTCATTACAACAACTCCTGAGATGTAGCTTCTGTACATGGAGGACATTCATTAAAACAACTCCTGAGATGTAGCTTCTGTACATGGAGGACATTCATTACAACAACTCCTGAGATGTAGCTTCTGTACATGGAGGACATTCATTACAACAACTCCTGAGATGTGCTTCTGTACGTGGAGGACATTCATTACAACAGCTCCTGAGATGTAGTTCTGTACGTGGAGGACATTCATTACAACAGTCCTGAGATGTAAAGCTTCTGTACGTGGAGGACATTCATTACAACAGCTCCTTGAGATGTAGCTTCTGTACATGGAGGACATTCATTACAACAGCTCCTTAGATGTAGCTTTTGTATGTCCGCTCTCCTCCATTGTATCATATAATAGGCCTCTCACTCAATTACTGTGGGGTCCAAATTAAAACGGCAATGAACAATTGGGTGTGCTCCCAAGTTAATAACCTAGTATTACAACACCACAGGGAGCCAGTGGATGGGTCCTGTGGGGTTGCTGATGCACATGGTAATATGAATTCTTTGGCAGTGGCAAACGATCACCCTGAGAATTACTAAGTGGCGAGAATAAGCTCTGAGGGCTTACATTTTGGTAATTTAGCAGACTCTCTTATCCAGTGTGATTTACAGTTAGTGCATTCATCTTAAAATATGTGGTTGTCCCACCTAGATATCACAGTCATAGTAAGTACATTTTCCCTCAATAAAGTAGTTATCAGCACAGTCAGAGCTAGAAGAGGGGGGAGGGGGAGTATATTGCGAGTGTTAGTTCACAAATGGCTTTTAACATTTTTGGGGTGCTGTGGGATTATTTAAGATACTCTTTGAAGAGGTAGGATTTCAGATGTTTTTGGAAGATGGGCAGGGACTCTGCTGTCCTAGCTTCAGGCGGAAGCTGGTTCTACCATTGAGCTGCCCTCCCATAGGGGTGGGAAGGTCAAGAGACCAGAGGTGGCAGAATGAAGTGCTCGGGTCGGGGTGTAGGGTTTTAACATAACCTGAAGATAGAGAGGGGCAGTTCCTCTTGCTTCTCTGTAGGCAAGTACCGTGGCCTTGAAGTGGATGTGAGCTTCGACTGGAAGCCAGTGGAGTGTATCGAGGAGTGGGGTGACATGGGAGAACTTGGGAAGGTTGAACACCAGGCGGGCTGCAGCATTCTGGATAAGTTGCAGGGGTTTGATGGCACCGGGGAGCCCAGCCAACAGCGAGTGGCAGTAGTCCAGAAGAGAGATGATAAATTCCTGTATTAGGACCTGAGCTGCTTCCTGTGTAAGATAGGGTCGTACTCTACGAATGTAGTAGAACTTTGACAACTCCAACGCCATGGAGTTATCAACCGTGATGGAGAGGTCTTGGAGCGGGCAGGCATTCCTAAGGGAGGAAGAGCAGCTCCGTCTTGTTGAGGTTGAGCTTGAGGTGGTGGACTAACATATCAGCTGAGACATCTGACAGGCACGCAGAGATGCGTGTCAGAAGGGGGGAAGGAAAAAAAGTAGTTGAGTGTCATCCGTATTAAGATAATTCTATTTTTCTGAGGGGAAGTATGGTTATCCTCAGACACTGCCAGTTTAAAAAATGAGAACGAGGTGGCATATAAAAGCAATTAGACAGGGATTCAAATGGAATTCTCTCACTCACACTTCACCTGGAAAATACCCAATAGGGCACCCATTTTGTCATGTAGTGTTTTTGGTCGTCCTGCCAAGTCCAATAAACCCAGATAAGGGCCAGCAAAAATAAACACTTTCCTCCGGTCAGTCAATAACAGCCAGAACAATGGCCAGCGAGGATGCTGGGAATGGCTTGTCATCGCTGGCCGGCCTCTACTGGGAACATGCCGCTTGTTGTCGTCTACAAGTTGTGGAATGTCTGGATCCTTTGCCAACTACATACCTCTACAGACGTTTTTTTTCCTTTCATATAACATGTACTATTTATAAATAATGACTATTTGAAAGGTTTTTGTCACCCCCAACGTCTAACCAATGTAGGTTCCAGATATTTTTGTCTGGCAGGCTATTGGGTCATTCCCATGGCCGGAAATCTCCCAGCTATTCCTCTTCTACGCCCTTCTCTGTGTCGTTGGGAATGACGACGGAAAGGGGAAAAACCATTATGATTCCTCTGTGTCTCCCTGTAAGTTAGTTGATAAGAGGATATAGTCTGTGTCTTCAGGGGACAGTGGAGATCTATGGTTGTTATCAGACGGGTGTTTTTAAACTACTGCGTATTGTTTGATAATGGGTAACGGATGATCTTTTAATGACCACAATAACAGTGACCTCTACAAGCTACCCGTTATCAGTCACAATACAGAAGATTGTGAAGTATTAGCCTAATTCTGAGAGTTTCAAGAATGTCTCTCAATCAAGTATGCGTCAAACATTGTTAGACCACGATACCCGTAGTCAAACGCAAGTGTGGCCTGAAACCGAAGGACCATTTTTAACAAAGGACAGAAAAGGCCACAGTATCTACCACCTGCTTAATGGAAAATTCCACCCCAAAATTATCATTTGGTATTTGTTTCATTAGTCCATTGTTGACATAGTCCCAAAATGGTTTGCTTGTCAGCAATCAAGTTTTTAAGATATGTACCTTTCAAAATGCAAAGATCCTCCCCGTATGATGCAAAATGCACGTGGGGCAACTGCCCCCCCACCCCCCCTGTAATTTTCACAGAAACCTCTGTCACCCATTTTTTCCCCCAACACCTTCCCTTGCTGAATTTAAAAAATATATTTTGTGTGTTGGGGGAAACTGCCCCAACCCCCAGCAATCCAATGCGAGTTAATGGTAGGCCTACCTTAAAATCATGTCTACAAGTAACTTAATTAAGTTACACAGTCATATTTTAGATACTTTAGGATGATTTGGACTTTCAAAACCTTATCATAGTGAGGATATTAATAGTGAGATGGGCAATGCCATTTTGTTTCAATATGTAATTGATTTAATTAAGATACCTACACCATAGCTTTTAATAAGAGTTCATTACAAAAACAAATCAAATCAAATGTATAAAATAGATTTTAACACACTAATCCTTGGGGCATTAAAAACATGCTCCTGTACTTCAGCAACCACTTATTTCCCTTCATAGTTTGTTTGGCTAAGCATGAACATCATCCATATTATAATGATGGGGCGGTGAGTCGGAAGCAGGAGAAACGTTTTAATTAAACCAAGAACACGACGCTAATATAAGGCAGTAGGCCGATACACAAGAACAATACCAACTGGTTAGTGAACCTGGGAGAGTGACATATAAAGGGGAGGAAATGATGAAGGTAATGGAGTCCAGGTGTGATTCATAATGATTCACGTGTGCGCAATAATGAGTGCCAGGTGTGCGTAATGATGAATACCAGGACCGGGGGTTAGTACTCTGGCGACGTCGTACGCCGGAGGGGAGAAGCAGGAACAGAAGTGACACATTGGTCAGCAATTGGTTCATTGTTCTAATCGCTCGGCAGTTATCCCACATGACCTTATCTGAGTGAACAAAAACCCAGTACACCAATACATGAATTAGGGCATGTTGGGATAAACTTGTTTACTTTGCCTGATTTACCTCTAAACTTAGTACTTAGTGTTGTAAAGTAGGCTGAATTTACATCCTCCCTTGAAAATGTTTCCCGTTTTGATGTCGTGAAATAAAGGAAATKATTTAATGAAATCTATTGTTAAACGATCATGGGGAAACCATTTCCCAACCTTTTTATCAGTTATTTATCGCTCGTTGTCGGCATATTGATGATTTAAGGAAATAATTCAACAAACAGAGATGTAATAGCTGGACGTAATATAAAAGATGATTCAGGAGCCTTCTCCTGGTGAGTGAAGTAGCAGGGACGGTAAGCCAGGCAAACACCATGGTGATCTTCCCTCTGTCAGTTTCTTTCAGTTCCTCTCTGAGGTCAAATTGGATCACACGGATCATCGATAGAGTGCTGTATTGCTCTCATCTCCTCAACATGAACCTCTCCAAACGTTGGAGGATGCTCACGTATTCCCAGGCACACACTATGCATTATACTTGGAACGGTTCCCAGTCGGTATTTTCCTTTTGACATCAGGCCTTTCATTTTAGCTATGAATTATGTTATAATATTCTGGTCAAGATCAGGCCATTGTGCATGGGATCCCGGCTAGAGTGGATTTTTTTCTACCGTAATATTGGAACCACTCCGTCCAGATGCTCCATCATTGTGAGTAGCCCTCTCCTCTAAACAGAAGGCTCCGGAATAAGATCTCTGAAGCACATCTCATATCCAACTAGAAACAAGCCCTGAAACCCAATAAATCAATCAATTGCGTTTTATAAGGGGGTGTGTTACCCACTCAGGAAATTGAGTATTCCTGCTGTTGCTTAGCCACCTTGTATCATGTTGAGTAGGAGACTGACAGCACAATGAGTGTGTGTATGTGTGCGCTGTGTATGTGTATGTGTGTTTACGCAAGCTTACAAATGCACATGCGTGCATGCAATTGTGCATTTGTGTCTGTGTGTGGCACAGCTCCAAATGATAGAACCCTGTGTCTGAGTCAGTCTCACATCCTCGCTGATCCTGGGAGGCCCAGGCCGGGCCGAGTCTCCCATCCTCGCTGCTCCTGGGAGGCCCAGGCCGGGCCGAGTCTCCCATCCTCGCTGCTCCTGGGAGCCCAGGCCGGGCAGAGTCTCCCATCCTCGCTGCTCCTGGGAGGCCCAGGCCGGGCCGAGTCTCCCATCCTCGCTGCTCCTGGGAGGCCCAGGTTGGGCCCAGTGTCCCATCCTCGCTGCTCCGGGAAGGCCCAGGCCGGGCCCAGTGTCTTGGCAGAGGAATACCTAGGAGTGGGCTTTTCCAATAAAGGAAACTCTCTTTCAGGACCCTGTGACGGCCTTAAGTTTTCATCCTCTCCCTCTCTGAACCCAAGTGGGCCGCTTCATCTCGGGCTGGCTCTCAGCCCCTAATGACTTTACCTTGAGGAACAGAGGCCTGGAGCTAAAAGGAGCATTACTCATGTCCTGGCCGCCCATGTTAAGTGCGCGACGCACTGCTATCGTGTCATTCGGTTAAGAACCTGGCCCTGCAGCCCTGGGACTCAACAGAACACTCTGGTCTCTGTCTCTGACAGGCTGGGATCATCATGTACGAACATTGTCTGAACTGATACGTAACGTCTGTTGTTGTTTGGAGTGGAGTCATCTTCAGTCACTTCASGAATAGTCCCCAGTGGTCATGACACAATTAAAGCAGGGGTAGAAGAACTTTCAGGGCATGTAGAAGGAGTTTTTGTATTTGTCATCCATTATACCAAGGTGTTAGCCTACTCCTTTGTACTTTGTATGTCATAACATTTAAAAACACAACAACAAAAAAGCATTATATCACCATATGTCATTTTATCCTGTCAAATTTCAGACCCTGGCAGCTTTTCGTTTTCCATAATCTTGTCTATAAATTTAAACTTACACTCAAACGATATACCCTGTTGTATTGATGAGGGCTAGCAAGCCTGTCAGCAGCAGTTGTGTGGGGCTGGAGCCTGCAGCAGGGCTGAGTCCTCTAGCAGGAGCGGAGGGATGGAGGGTGGGAGGTAGGACCCTGGACCACAGATCAAAGTAGCCACAGTGAGTGRAAGCCCTGAGCAGAGCACCTGCTCCTGCCTCGCCGGCCGGCCAAGTCAAACACATTATTCCACCAGCCGCGCTGTTTAATGGCTTCTGTGGGGACCCTGCGAGTGGAGGGCCATCCAGGGCTGCCTCATGCTACGCAGGTACCGGCCATACACACACACAGTACACACATTCTAATAACGCAAACACAGAGACAAACTCACACAACAGACTCACACATAAATGCACATGCACACACCTGGGCTTAGCCTAAGAGGAAAGCCTTTGCTGCACCCACGCTCTGATTCTGTTACACAGCGCTCTGGTGAGGGGAGTGTGGTTATGCTTGGACTGAGATCAATAATGAGCAGAGAACAAATCATCCTAAGGAAAACAGTAAACATCTGTTTTGAGACTTGGCCACCTCTCGTTGGCAACGTCAGGCTAACTTCAACAAGGCTGGTCTTCCATGAGCGAGTGAAGGAAAATAAAAACAAACCTTGACGTAGGGCTTAAGTGTCTTGTAATATGTCTAAACAGAATGATTTGGTCGTTTCTCAGACTGGCAGGTGAACGTCAGTGGTCATCGTGATTTTTTAGAGCCCTTGAAAATATTGGTTGTTGAAAGATTACCTGCGACAGGACCATGTCTGTACAAGTCTTTGTGTCAGCTATGTGATTTGTACATTGACGATGATGTTTTGATTACTAGACCACATGCATTCAAATAAAAGTAATCTCTTTTAAATAAGGTGGAGGCCCAGCATGCTCCATGTATCTTACTATGATTATGGCCTCTGTCTAGAAGTGTACCTTAAGACACACATTGTGCCCTGTTACTATGGGGTTTCTGGTTTAAGCTCCGTCCTGACTTTTCTGTCTCAATGGCCACAATAACGTTGAATGTTAATCTCACCAAACAGAATATTCCCCCCTCCTCCCTCCCCTAACAGGCCCATAGCCGAAGCTTTCGCTGTCTGCCTTGTTAGTGGGGATCTGACTGGGTTGCCATGATGGCCGACTCCCTCCTGCCGCACCTATGGGCAGCGGTGTGGTGATAGACTTTGCAGCTTGGCCCCTCTGCTCTCTCAATCTCAGCATCCAGCCACAGGGGAGCCTGAGATCTGGCAACCACCAATGTTTCTACAGGTCTGTGTGTGCTCTCCCCTGGTCCCGATGCTCTTGATGGCTTTTCCAGCAGGAAGACGGAGCTTAACGTTTGGAGGGGACCGCTGGCCGGCCAGCGTCTGTGTGAGGTAGCCCCGGCAGAGGGTCCTACCTCCAGGGCTCAGATTGCGCCACGTACGACTTGTTCAACAAGGAGCCGTGTTCATATTTCTTACAGACGTGGTGACACTTGACAAGGCAGAAAGTGAAAGCAAAACGAATCTGCCAGGATAACCTTTTCTGTTCCTTTCCCTGCTCAGCCAACAGAGGTATCTAGACCTTGTTACCACGGTTATAGCTGAAGAATATTGTGACGAATCACTACGCCAGGTCATTAAGTCTTGAGCATGTTTTCACCACATTGAATTGAACACATGGACTAAATAGCAACAGTGCCTGTCCTGAGTTGTCTGCATGTAGATTATTCTGTGATCTGCTCCCCTAACCGCAGGTTCCTATCAAGTCAAAGACAAATAGGGAGTGCTTGTATTCGTCCTGTTTCACACATGTACAAGTGTGTGGTGTGAAATAGAAATGTGTTTTTTTGCGTATCCTACTCCCCCCGAGTCACCCTCGGAGAGTGGGGTGACGGCCAGGTCCCCATAAACCACCTGCACAACAAGGCCCTCACCTTTCCTGTACACAACCTGCGTACTGCCATGTCCACACCGGGAGTCACTGATGCAGTAGCCCGACCCTACTCCCAGGTTATAGTCCCAACATCTACCGCAGGAGACCTGGGTTTGGGTTAGTCATTAAGCAGAGGTAGAACACAAAAACATTGTGATACAATAGCCATCGCCATGGCGATCGACATCAGCCACGTGTGTCCTTCCCAGATGAAAGGCACGGCGGCATGGGAGGCCTTTCCCCATGGAACGTGGCTGGTGTAGAAGCTAGCCTGCGAATGACATCCGTTCCTCTCAATTGATTGCTTCCTGTGTCCCCGAACGCCGTGTGATCATTTATTTTCTTCATATTCCCAGAAAACATATGTACTGTTGTAAGACTTCCTCAGTGATATGCTTTATGTTCAAGTAATCATCAAGAAGCTGTGCTGCGAGTTTAAATATTTAAAACAACTGTGGCGCTGCTGACACATAAGTGATGTACCTTAACTAATCAATTTGTTCAGTGTAAGCCTGCTGTGGATTTAAAAAAAAATCTGTATTATTGCAACATAACCAGGAAACAACTGTACTAGCTAACAATGATCCTGACCTTATTTCAGTGTTTTGTAAAGCTTAGCCCAGGAAAGTAAATAATATGCTCAAAAATTCTCACATGTTCCCAAAACCCAGTTACTGATTTAATATGGCCTGCTGTTCTCATTGAAACTCTCCAATGCAATCCACAGCTGTGAAGTAAGAGATCTATTGTGGTCAGGTTAACCAGGTTGTTTTGATCAAGATATCATTTCTAAGCAAAGGTTTAACAACTGTGGATGGTGGGAACATGGTGTATCACAAGATAGCAGCTTCTTGTCAACTCAATAACATTTTATAACTAGAAAAAGTGTTTCATACTCCGTAAAGACAGACAGCTGAGTAGGTCTTTGACTTATATTCTTCAACTTTGTTAGACAGAAATCTGACTGTGCCATTAATTTGGTCCTCACTCTCTTTCTCTATTTCAGTCTCCCAATCAGTCTCTCTTTCAGTCTCCCAATTAGCTTCTCTTTCAGTTTCCCAATCAGTCTCTCTTTCAGTCTCCCAATCAGTCTCTCTTTCAGTCTCCCAATTAGCTTCTCTTTCAGTCTCCCAATCAGTCTCTCTTTCAGTCTCCCAATCAGTCTCCCAATCAGTCTCTCTTTCAGTCTCCCAATTAGCTTCTCTTTCAGTCTCCCAATCAGTCTTTCTTTCAGTCTCCCAATCAGTCTCTACCAGTCTTTCACCAAACCACCTGTCGACTACTGCTCTCTCGAGCACTAACTAAAGGAAATTAGGAAAATAAACAGACCATTAATCTGCTTTTCCTTTGACAGCCTGTACTGTATATCTGGCCTGGCATGCTGCCCACTGTCATCAATGGGTAACCAGTAGGCACTGGAACCATGTGCCCTTCGGTAGGAGAAGCGTGTCTAAATGTGTCAGCTGCAATTTAGTCACATTTACCACCAGTATGACATGTTGAGATGAAGCTGTTGGGATATATTGTGAAATGTTGTTTCCTGGGTAGCGACAGAGCACCAATGGGAGATTCGGCTCTCGACATTATTTATCAGGTGTGGAAGTTAAAGAAAATAATATTGTATATTATTTTTCACCTGCTGTTAGCTATAAAGGCATAGGTTTCATTGGCAAGGAGGCCTTGGAATGTGATAGGGTGGCAAGAGCGTCAGCTCTGGGTCGTTGGGGTGTATATTATACAGCTCTCTTCTGATCAAAAATCTCTATTATAAACTGGGTGGTTCGAGTACTGAATGCTGATTGGCTGATAGCCGTGGTATATCAGACRGTACACCACATGTATGACAAGACATTTATTTTTACTGCTCTAATTACGTTGGTAACCAGTTTATAATAGCAATAAGGCACCTCAGAGATTTGTGGATATGGCAAATATACGGTGGTGGCAAATACATGGTGGTGAAGGTGGTGGTGGGGGAAGGTGGTGTGATGTGTGGTGTGGTGGCGGATGGTGGTGGTGGTGGTAGTGGTGGTGTGGTGGTGGTGAAGGTGAAGGTGAAGGTGGTAGTGGTGGTGATGGTGGTGATGGTGAAGGTGGTGGTGATAGTGGTGCTCTAATTACGTTGGTAACCAGTTTATAATAGCAATAAGGAACCTCAGAGATTTGTGGATATGGCAAATATACGGTGGTGGCAAATACATGGTGGTGAAGGTGGTGGTGATAGTGGTGGTGGTGGGGAAGGTGGTGGTGATGGTGGTGGTGGTGGATGGTGGTTGGTGGTGGTAGTGGTGGTGGTGGTGGTGGTGAAGGTGAAGGTGGTAGTGGTGGTGGTGGGGTGATGGTGAAGGTGGTGGTGATAGTGGTGGTGGTGAAGGTGGTGGTAGTGGTGGTGGTGAAGGTGGTGATGTTGAAGTGGTGGTGATGTGTGTTTGTGTGTGAAGGTGGTGGTGGTGGTGGTGGTGGTGATGGTGGTAGTGGTGGTGGTGGTGGTGGACGGTGGTGGTGGTGGTGATAGTGGGTGGTGGTGAAGGTGGTGGTGTAATGGTGGTGGTGAAGGTGAAGGTGTTGGTGGTGATGGTGGTGGTGGTGGTAATGGTGAAGGTGGTGGTGATAGTGGTGGTGGTGATATTGGTGGTGGTGGTGGTGTGGGATGGTGGTGAAGGTGGTGGTGGTAGTGGTGTGGTGATAGTGGTGATGGTGGTGGTGTGGTGGTGGTGAAGGTGGTGGTGGTAGTGGTGGTGGTGATAGTGATAGTGGTGATGGTGGTGGTGGTGGTGGTGGTAGTGGTGGTGGTAATGGTGGGTGAAGGTGTTGGTTGGTGATGGTGGTGGTGGTGGTGAATGTGAAGGTGTTGGTGTGATGTGTTGGTGATGGTGAATGTGAAGGTGGTGTGATGGTGGTGATGGTGGTGTGATGGTGGTGGTGGTGGTTGGTGGGGTTGGGAATGTGGAGGTGGCTGGTGATGGGGCTGGTGGTAATGGTGGTGGTGGTGATGGTGGTGGTGGTCGATTAGTGGTGGTGGTGATGGTGGTGGTGGGTGATGGTGGTGGGTAGTGGTGATGGTGGTGGTGGATGGGGTGGTGGTGGTGGTGGTGATGGTGGGTATGGTGGTTGTGGTGGTGGTGGTGGTGGACGGGGGTGGTGGTGGTGGTGATAGTGGTGGTGGTGAAGGTGGTGGTAATGGTGGGTATGGTGGTGGTGAAGGTGTTGGTGGTGATGGTGGTGGTGGTGGTAATGGTGAAGGTGGTGGTGATAATGGTGGTGGTGATAGTGGTGGTGGTGGTGGTGGTGAAAGTGGTGGTGATGGTGGTGTGGTGTGGTGTGGTAGTGGTGGTGGTAATGGTGGTGGTGAGGTGTGTGGTGGTGTGGTGGTGGTGGTGGTAATGTGAGGTGGTGGTGATTGGTGGTGTGGTGGTGATGGTGGATGTGAGGTGGTGTGGTGGTGTTGATGGTCGGTTTATGTGTGGTGATGGTGGTGGTGGTGTGGTAGTGGTGAATGTGAAGATGGTGGTGGTGGTTGAATGTGAATGTGAAGGTGGTGGTGATGAATGGTGGTGTGGTGATGGTGGTGGGTGGTAAGTGGTGAATGTGAAGGTGGTGGTGATGGGGTGGTGAATAATGGTGGGATAGTGGTGGTGGTGGTGATGGTGATAATGGTGGTGATATGTGGTGGTGGTGGTGATGGTGGTGGTGCGGGTGGTGGTGGTGGTGATGGTGGTTGTGGGTGGTGGTGTGGTGGGATGGTGTGGTGGTGGTGGTGGTGGTGGTCGTGGTGTGTGATGGTGTGGTGGTTTTATGGTGTTGTGGTGGGGTGGTGATGGTGCTGGTGAATGGTGGTGGTGGTGGTGGTGGTGATAGTGGTGTGGTGGTGGTGGTGGTGGTGTGGTGGTGGTGATGGTGGTGGTGATAGTGGTGGTGGTGGGTGGTGATGGTGGTGATAGTTTGTGGTGGTGGTGATTGTTGGTGGTGAAGGTGGTGGTTGGTGGATGGTGGTTGGTGTGGTGGTGGAAGAAGGTGTGGTGGTGGTGATAGTGGTGTGTGGTGGTGGATGGTGGTGGTGTTGGTTGTGGTGGTGTGGTGGTGGTGGTGGCTTGGTGATGGTGTGGTGGTGGCTGATTAGTGGTGGTGTGATGGGGTGGTTGTGGTTAGTGTGGTGTGATGGTGGTGGTAGTGGTGGTTGTGGTAGTGTATGGTGGTGGTGATAGTTGGTGGTGGTGTGGTGGGGTGGTGGTTGATGGTGATGTGGTTGGATGGTGGTGGTGGTGGGATGGTATGGTGATGGTGGTGGTGGTGAAGGTGGTGGTGACTAGTGTGTGGTGGTGGGTGGATGGTGGTGGTGGTGGTGTTGGTGGTGTGAGGTGGTGGTGAATGGTGGTGGTGCGATGGTGGTGGAGGTGGCTTGAAGGTGGTGGTGATGGTGGTGGTGGGAATGGTGGTGGATGGTGGTGGTGTGGTGTTGGTTGTGGTGAAGTGTGGTGGTGTGTGGTGGTAGTGGTGATGGTGGTGGTGTAGTGGTGGTGGTGTGATAGTGGTGGTGGTGGGTTATGGTGGTGGTGGTGATGGTGGTGGTGGTTGTGGTAGTGATGGTGGTGGTGAATAGTGGTGGTTGTGGTGGGTGGTGGTGGTGGTGTTGGTTGTGGTGGTGTGATGGTGCTGGTGGATGGTGGAGGTGATAGTGGTGATAGTGGTGGTGGTGATGGTGGTGGGTTTGTGGTGGTTGGGTGATGGTGGTGGTAGTTGGTGCGTTGTTGGTAAGTGGATGGTTGGTGGTGATAGTGGTGGTGGGTGGTGGTGGTGAGTGGTGGTGTGGTGCGTGATCGTGGTGGTGGTGGTGGTGAAGGTGGTGGTATGTGGTGGATGGTGGTGGAGGTAGTGAAGTGGTGGTGGTGATGGTGGTGGATAGTGGTGTGGTGGTGGTGTGGTTGGTGGTGGGTGGTGGTGGTGGAATGGTGGTGGTGGTGGTGGTGGTGTTGGTGTTGGTGGAAGGTGGTGATGTGGTGGTGGAGTGGTGAGGTGGTGGTGGTGTTGTTGAAGGTGGTGGTGGATGGTTGGTGGTGGAGAAGGTAGTGGGTGAAGGTGGTGGGTGATGGTGGTGGTGTGACTGGTGGTGTGTGTGGTGGTGTGAAGGTGGTGGTGATCAGTGGTGGTGATAGTGGTGGTGGTGGTGGATAGTGGTGGTGGTGGTGATAGTGGTGGTGATAGGTGGTGATGTGGTGGTGGTATGGTGGTGATAGTGGATGGTGGTTGGTGAAGTGGTGATGGTGGTGAGTGGTGTGGTGGTGGTGGTGTGTGTGATGGTGGTGGTGAATTGAGTGGTGGTGTGATGGTGTGGTGGTGGTGGTGTTGTGTGGTGAAGTGTGATGGTGGTGATAGTGTGGTGGATGGTGGTGGTATGGTGGTGGTGGTGTTGTGAAGGTGGTGGTGGATGGTGGTGGGTGTGGTGAAGGTGGTGGTGGATGGTGGTGGTGGGAAGGTAGTTGGTGAAGTGGTGGTGATGGTGGTGGTGGAGGTGGTGTGAATTGTGAGGGTGGTGGTGAAGGTGGTGGTGATAGTGGTCGGTGATAGTGGTGGTGGTGTGATGTGGTGGTGGGTGATAGGGTGGTGACTGTGTGGTGATAGTGGTGGTGATGGTGGTGATAGTGGGTGTGGATGGTGGTGAAGGTGGTGATGGTGGTGGTGGTGGTGCTGGTGGTGGTGATGGTGGTGGTGGTGGTGGTGGTGGTGGTGGTGGTGGTGTTGGTGTTGGTGAAGGGTGATGGTGGTGATGAGTTGGTGGTGGATGGTGGTGGATGGTGGTGGTGGTGTTGGTGAAGGTGGTGTGGTGGTGGTGGGTGGAGAAGGTAGTGGGTGAAGGTGGTGGTGATGTGGTGGTGGATGGTGGTTGAATTGTGGTGGTGGTGAAGGTGTGGTGAAGTGGTGGGTGATAGTGGTGTGGTTGGTGGTGTGATAGAGTGGTGGGTGTGGTGATGAGTGGTGGTGATGGGTGGTGATAGTGGTGGTGATGGTGGTGATGTGGTGGTGGTGGTGGATGGTGGTGACGGTGGTGGTGGTGGTGTGGTGGTGGATGGTGGTGGTGATGGTGGTGGTAATGTGGTGTGATAGTGGGTGGTGGTGGTTATGGTGGTGGTGGTGGGGTAGTGGTGGGGTGGTGGATGGTGGTGTAGTGGTGGTTGTGATGTGGTGGTGGTGATAGTGGTGGTGATAGTGGTGGTGGATGGTGGTGGTGGGTGGTGGTGGTGAAGGTGGTGTGATGGTGGTGTAGTGGTGGTGGTGAGGTGGTGATGGTGGTGGATGGTGGTGGTGGTGGTGGTGTGGATGGTGGTGGATGGTGGTGGTGGTGTTGGTGGTGGTGAAGGTGTGGTGGTGGTGGTGGGTGTGGTGTTGGTGTTGGTGGTGATAGTGGTGGTGGATGGTGGTGGTGGTGTTGGTGAAGGTGGTGGTGGAGAAGGTAGTGTGAAGGTGGTGGTGAATGGTGGTGGTGGTGGTGATGGTTGGTGATGGTGGTGGTGGTGAGTGTGGTGTGTGGTGGTGATAGGTGGTGGTGGTGTGGTGGTGGTGATAGTGGTGGTGGTGGTGATGGTGGTGATGGTGAGGGTGGGGGTGTGATGGTGGTGATGGTGGTGGTGGTGGTGATAGTGGTGGTGATGGTGGTGAAAGTGGTGGTGGTGGTGGATGGTGGTGGTGATGGTGGTTGTAATAGTGGTGGTGAGTGTGGGTGGTGGTTATGGTGGTGGTGGTGGGGTGGTGGTGGTGGTGGTGATGGTGGTGGAGTGGTGGTTGTGATGGTGGTGGTGGTGATAGTTGGTGGATGGTGGTGGTGATGGTGGTGGTGTGATGGTAGTGGTGATGGTGGTGGTTGTGGTGGTGAAGGTGGTGGTGATGGTGGTTGATAGTGGTGGTGGTGGTTTGATGGTGATAGTGGTGGTGAAGGTGGTGGTGAAGATGGTGGTGATGGTGGTGGTGGATGGTGGTGGTGAGGTGGTGGTGGATGGTGGTGTGTGGTGTTGGTGGTGGTGTTGTGAATGTGATGGTGTGGGTGTGATAGTGGTGGTGGATGGTGTTGGTGGTGAAGTGAAGGTGGTGGTGATGGTGGTGATAGTGGTGGTGGTTTGGTGGTGGTGAAGGTGGTGGTGGATGTTGGTGGTGGTGAATGTGAAGGTGGTGGTGTTGGTGGTGGTGATGGTGGTTGGTGATGGTGGTTATGGTGGTTTTGTGGTGGTGATGGTGGTGGTGGTGTTGGGGGTGGTGATGGTGGTGGTGGTAGTGGTGATGGTTATTAGTGGTGATGGTTATGGGGTGATGGTGGTGAGGATGGTGGTGGTGACGGTGGTGGTGGTGGTGATGTGCTGATGATGGTGGTGGAGATGGTGGTGGTGATGGTGGTTATGGTGTTGTGGTGGTATGGTTATTGGTGGTGGTGGTTATGGTGGTGGTGATGGCAGGGATGGTAGTGGGGATGGTGGTGGCTGACCGGTGGTGGCTGGCTGCGTGAGGTGCTGATGTGGTCGGTGGTGATGGTGGTGATGGTGATGATGGTGTATGTGGGGAGGTGTGTGTCACTCAGCCCAATCATTTTATTAGATCTTGCGCTCTACGCCTCAAGAAATTGCGTCACTACTCAAGCATTTTATGAAGCCGTTCTGACCGGGAGGCATGCTTGGGTTTTAATGGCCTTATTTCAGTGTTTTGGTAAGCTTAGCCCAGGAAAGTAAATAATATGCAAAAAAATATATATATTTCTCACATGTTCCACAAACCCACTTACTGATTTAATATGGCCTGCTTTTCTCATTGTGCATTTTGAATCTGAAACGTTCTCATTATAGACCGAGACTTGAAAGTGAAACTCTCCAATGCAATCCACAGCTGTGAAGTAAGAGATCTATTGTGGTCAGGTTAACCAGGTTGTTTTGATCAAGATATAATTTCTAAGCAAAGGTTTAACAACTGTGGATGGTGGGAACATGGTGTATCACAAGATAGCAGCTACTTCTCAACTTAATAACATTTTATAACTAGAAAAAGTTTCATACTCCGTAAAGACAGACAGCTGAGTAGGTCTTTGACTTATATTCTTCAGACAGAAATCTGACTGTGCCATTCATTTGGTCCTCACTCTCCTTCTCTCTTTAAGTCTCTCTTTCAGTCTCCCAATCAGTCTCTTTCAGTCTTTCACCAAACCACCTGTCGACTACTGCTCTCTCGAGCACTAACTAAAGGAAATTAGGAAAATAAACAGACCGTTAATCTGCTTTTCCTTTGACAGCCTGTACTGTATAGCTGGCCTGGCATGCTGCCCACTGTCATCAATGGGTAACCAGTAGGCACTGGAACTATGTGCTTGGAATGTGATAGGGTGGCAAGAGCGTCAGCTCTGGGTCGTTGTGGTGTATATTATACAGCTCTCTTCTGATCAAAAATCTCTATTATAAACTGGGTGATTCAAGTCCTAAATGCTGATTGGCTGATAGCCGTGGTATATCAGACGGTATACCACAGGTATGACAAAACATTTATTTTTACTGCTCTAATTACGTTGGTAACCAGTTTATAATAGTAATAAGGCACCTCAGGAGTTTGTGGTATATGGCCAATATACCACACCCCCTTGGGCTTTATTGTTTAAATAAACACTTCTGTGTGTAACATTTCAAAGCATACTGAAACCACCTGCCAAGAAGTGATATGTAAGGACAATGGACAAGATAAGTTGTAGAATTAAAAAAATATGTAATGTGTGTGGGGGAGGGGTGTGTCATTCAGCCCTATCACTTTGTTCGATTTTGCACTCTACGCCTCAACAAATTGGGTCACTACTCAAGCATTTTATGAAGCCGTTCTGAATGGGAGRCATGCTTGGGTTTTAAGGGCGGCAATTGAAGTTCAACTCTAGTCAGCCTTGAGACTAAAGTGTCATAATTTATCTCTGTGGGGACAGTCTGTTGTATTGCTGCCCCATAAATGGGCTCAGTCCACTGAAGGAATTTTAATGGTCACTCTGGGAATGTTAAAGCAGAGTCCATCCCTTGAAACAGGTCACCTCCCAGCCAGTGACCCCCAGTTTAACCAAACCCAGAACACTATGTAAACACCTCGTCCAACAGTAGCATGGCTGAAAGCGGACTCTGGTGGTAGATAAAAAAATGTACACTGTAGACCCGTGGTTCACAAACGTTTCTGGAGCTGTGATCCATCGAAACGCTTAAGTACCTTTCTTGTTACCGTCATCCAAGAAAACAAGACCAATGTTTTTGACTAGGAATGGAACGGAATCTAATAACCAAAAAGTTATTAGCTATGATGATATGGCACAGAGATCAATTGTATGTCTAAGGCAAACCGTAAAATACGTCAGCTCCTTAACGGTAAATCAAATATAAAATATGACAAAATAGAATATCTATAGACTGGTCCTGTACAGAAGTAAACTTTTCTATCATTGTCATATCATATGACATGGCTAAAGCACAAACAGCACTGGAGCACTATTGGCTAGAGTATGTGCATCTGTTGCCTAGGTTAAAAATAATCCCAGGTGCCTGCATTGCACTGTGAGTCAATGAAGTCTTTCTGTGACAGGGTGGAAATAGTTTGTCCAGCCAAAGACTTGTCAGTCCTGGGAGGCAGCGCACGAAATACCTTGGGAATGGAGCTCAGATTTACAGCGCTGTAACCATTGCACAGCACTACAGTCCCCAAGGGAAGGATCACATAGCCTCAGTAATAAATTGGATTAATTAATACGTTTATATGTCCTCATTCTCAGGCATCATTTCCAGTGGTGATGAAGAGGAAGACAAGTGTTACTCATATCTGACCATCAGTTTGGGAGACCAACAGACTATTAATCATCCTATCCGAGTATGAGCTAACACCTCAGTCAGAAGTGTAATCCGTAAAGGTCACAGATGTTTTCATTTGTGAAAAGCGAGTTGTAATGGTAAAGTCCCTTTCCACAGCATTAAGAATCTAGTTTTTTTTCTCTCACAGATTTCTCTTGAGAATTTATGAAACCTGCGCACGAAGGGGCCAAGTTTGTTCCAGTAGTAGGACAGAGCTAGGTGTGAGTGTCACGCCCTGACCTTAGAGAGACGTTTTATTTCTCTATTTCGTTAGGTCGGGGTGTGATGTGGGGTGGGCATTCTATGTTTTGTATTTCTTTGTGTTTGGCCGAGTGTGGTTCCCAATCAGAGGCAGCTATCTATCCTATCGTTATCTCTGATTGGGAATCATACTTAGGAAGCCTTTTTTCCCACCTATGTTGTGGGATCTTGTTTTTGTACAGCTCTTGTAGCCTACGGAACGGTACGTTCGTTTTGGTTTCACTTTGTTATTTTGTTGCTGGTTCTCATTTAAATAAATATGATGACCACAAATTACGCTGCGCCTTGGTCTCCTTCAAACAGTGGACATGGGTGGACATGGGAGGAGATACTGGAAGGCAAGGGACCCTGGGCGCAGGCTGGAGAATATCGCCGTCCTAAGGAGGAGATGGAAGCAGCAAAAGCGGAACGGCGAGGATACGAGGAGTTGGCACAACGAAGCATGCACGAAAGGCAGCCTCCCCCCCAAAACAATTGGGGGGGGGCACACGGGGAGATTGGCGGAGTCAGGTTATAGACCTGAGCCAACTCCCCGTGCTTACCGTGGGGAGCGTGTGACCGGTCGGGCGCCGTGCTATGCGGTGAAGCGTACCATGTCTCCAGTGCGCAGTCACAGCCCGGTGCGCTATATTCCAGCTCCCCGCATCTGCCGGGCTAGAGTGGGCATCCAGCCAGGATGGATGGTGCCGGCTCAGCACTCCTGGCCTCCAGTGCGTCTCTTCGGCCCAGGATATCCTGCGCCGGCTCTGCGCACTGTGTCTCCGGTGCGCCTGCACAGCCCAGTGCGTTCTGTGCTAGCGCCCCGCATTTGCCGGGCGAAAGTAACCATCCAGCTAGGACGGGTTGTGCCAGCTCTAGACTTGAGACCTCCAGTGCGCCTCCACGGCCCAGTGTATCCAGTGCCTGCTCCACACACCAGGCTTCCAGTGCATCTCCCCAGTCCGGTGAGACCTGTTCCGATTCCACGTACCAGGTCTCCAGTAGGTCTCTCCAGCCTGGTAAGCCCTGTGGCAGCTCCACGCACCAGGCTTCCAGTACGTCTCCTCAGTCCGGTGAGACCTGTTCCGGCTCCACGTAGGAAGCCTCCAGTGATGATCCATGGCACGAAGCCTCCAGTGATGATCCATGGCACGAAGCCTCCAGTGATGATCCATGGCCCGGAGCCTGCAGTGAGGATCCATGGCACGAAGCCTCCAGCGTCGATCCAGAGTCTCCAGCGATGGTCCGCGGTCCGGAGTCTCCAGCGATGGTCTGTAGTACAGCGATGGTCTGTAGTCCAGAGCCTCCAGCGACGGTCTGCAGTCCAGAGCCTCCAGCAACGATCTGCAGTCCAGAGTCTTCAGCGACGAGCTGCAGTCCGGAGCCTCCAGCGGTGGTTCCCAGCTCAGAGCCTCCGGCGATGATCCACGGTCCGGTTCCTCCGGCGACGATCCACGGTCCGGTTACACAAAAGCGGAGGGATCAGCGGGCGGAGCGGGGGCTACACCCCGAACCGGARCCGCCGCCAAGGGTAGATGCCCACCCGGACCCTCCCCTATAGGTTCAGGTTTGCGGCCGGGAGTCCGCACCTTTGGAGCGGGTGGGGGGCTACTGTCACGCCCTGACCTTAGAGAGCCGTTTTATTTCTCTATTTGGTTAGGTCGGGGTGTGATGTGGGGTGGGCATTCTATGTTTTGTATTTCTTTCTTGCCCAAGCAAGTCTCTTCTTCGTATTGGTGTTCTTTAGTAGTGGTTTCGTTGCAGCAATTTGACCATGAAGGCCTGATTAACACAGTCTCATCTGAACAGTTGAGATGTGTCTGTTACTTAGCATTTATTTGGGCTGCAATATGAGGTGCAGTTAACTCTAATGAATGTATCTTCTGCAGCAGAGGTAACTCTGGGTCTTCCTTTCCTGTGGCGGTACCCATGAGAGCCAGTTTCATCATAGCGCTTGATGGTTTTTGCAACTGCACTTGAAGAAACTTTCAAAGTTCTTGAAATATTCTGTATTGACTGACCTTCATGTCTGAAAGTAATGATGGACTGTTGTTTCTCTTTGCTTATTTGAGCTGTTCTTGCTATAATATGGACTTGGTATTTTACCAAATAGGGCTATTTTCTGTATACCACCCCTACCTTGTCACAACACAACTGTTTGGCTCAAACACATTAAGAAGGAAAGAAATTTCAAATGATCTTTTACTAAGGCTCACCTGTTAATTGAAATGCATTGAAGCTGGTTGAGAGAATGCCAAGAGTGTGCAAAGCTGTCATCAAGGCAAAGGGTGGCTACATTGAAGTATCTCAAATATAAAATATATTTTGATTTGTTTAACACTTTTTTGGTTACTACATGATTCCATGTGTTATTTCATAGTTTTGATGTCTTCACTATTATTCTACAATGTAGAAAATAGTACAAATAAAGAAAACCCCTTGAATGAGTAGCTGTGTACAAACTTTTGACTGGTAGTCTATATACATAGCCATTGATGTCTATCCTACTTGTGAAAGCATCTGGATTAAAACTTGTTGGAGCTTGTTTAGAAGTGTTTGAAGTGCAGCAGTGGCGCGACGCCATGCCACAGATCTCTATATAATGTAGATTTCATCTCCACCTGTAAAACGGCTGCAGACATTGTTTAGAGCGTCTCATCGTGCATGGGTCCTATCCAGATTCCACATTCTTCAAAGGTCAGCGTTAGTGATATTCACAGACAGACCAGTGGCTCAGCAAGACGGGATCATGGCCTCCTCAGCACTGAATTGCACACATTTTATGTTGTGTTTTATTTATTGTTCGTTACTTTTTGGTAATATATTTTGCGATGCTGATTCTGAAGAAGATGAACATGCCAAGCATACGTATACAGTGGATATGTTCAACGATGCTGTCCCAACCGCTCCCCACTTTGTCATGTTCTTCGCCCCTTGGTAAGCAAACGTTTTGAATAAACTCGCTAGGTAGTGTGCAGTTTGTAAAGTTATTGACAATATTTAGATGGATACCATATTTCTTTACCAATTTATCAGATTTTCAAGTTGTCAGGGGCTACAGTAACCGCTAACTTGCAGCTAGCTAGCGCAGCTTTTTTGCCGGCTAACTAGTCAGCCAAGTTGTATTATTTTTGCTACAAATGTTAACTAGGACTTGTATATAAAATGTTATCCATCATTGCACAGATGAGAAGTCATTATAATCTAGCTAACACACTGGCTAAAGATTTGCTAACAAACCACACGAGACCAGAACAACGCTAACGTTAGTTAGCATACTTTGGTTGGTAATCATTAGAGCCTTAACTTATTTAAGCTTGTGAACTTTCGGAAGTCATGATTAAACTTGGACTGACCCGTCCTTTAACGTTAGTTGACACAGTCGCTAGTTACATGCGCAGTGTTTTTTGTTGTTGTATATATTCTTTTTTTCGGGGTGTTCAGTTTGCCGCACATTTTCTACTATATAACAGCTAGCCTAGCTAGCTAACAGTAGTGGAGTAATGGACCATTTCAGGATGTGACCGCTTACGTGGCAAGCACTGATTGACGTAACTTTGTAGACGGGCATGCACTAAAGATGCCTAAAAATGTCCCACGTTTTTTCAACACAAGTAACAATCTACTTGCTGTAGTAAGGCCTAATATTTTGGTGTCTTTTCTGAAATGTAAGCGTATAGACAACATTGCGGTTCTTCATCACTTCACAGGAGTGTCTTTACTTTATACCTCACCGAATACAGTTACAAGCTGACCCCACACTGCACAATCTGATCAAAGAAACATATAACGCGGCACATTCTATTGCCATAGAAACATGAAGACAGTTAAGCATATGGAATTCAATGGGAGTGTTGAGTTGTATCAGGTGTCTCTTTTCCACTGAGACTGTGCTCTCTCTATTTGATACCTAGCCTAATCAGTGTTTCCACCCCCTAAAAAATCAGCAGTCTTAGTAGATATGTATCTCTCAGCGGTGGCAACAATGATATAAGGGAAACACTGTTAATTCCAGGCATAACTGTGAAGCCTGTACCACCTCAGGAGAAAGACTTTGAAAGAACCTGTGCTGCGTTTTGCTTCCAGGTGTGGTCACTGTCAGAGGCTACAGGGGACATGGAACGAGATGGGGGACAAATACAACAACATGGAGTCGCCGCCCGCCTACGTCGTAAAGTTTGACTGCACTCAGGATGTTAAGTTCTGCTCCAATGTCCACGGCGTCAGGGGCTACCCCACGTAAGTACAGGGTTGTATTAATTAGGGCACACCATAGCAAAACATTTTGAAATGTTGCGCAACAGAACCGTTTCTTACTGGATTTCTTATTGGAGAAGTTCATGTACTACCTTGCCATTTCATGGTGTATCTTCATTTTGCTCCTGGGCTCCCGAGTGGCGCAGCGGTCTAAGGCACTGCATCTCAGTGCCAGAGGCGTCACTACATTCCCTAGTTCGAATCCAGGCTGTATCACATCCGGCCGTGATTGAGAGTCCCATAGGGCGGCGCACAATTGGCCCAGCGTCGTTCAGGTTTGGCTGGGGTAGGCTGACCTGCCTAGTTAAATGAAATAAATATATATCTTCATTTTGCCACTGGGATATGCATCTTCATTTTGCCACTGGGGTAAATCATGTAGCTAGATTTGATTACTTATTGACCGATAGCAGTGAAACATTGACATGCATTTAGTTACATTTTTACCCACCTTGTTTTGCAGTGTATGCTGTAAAAGCGGAACCTGGACCCTAGTGTGCTTATAAAATCTTCTGTCATAAAAACAACTTTCAGTTTCACGTAATTACGAAGGAATTGACCAGTTAAGTGTATTGCGAGTGTGTCAGTCATCTTACAGAGCAGTATGGCCTAGTCATTGAGGCGAATGATCTCGTTGACCCCTATGTTGTCTGTAGGCTGAAGCTGTTCAAACCTGAGCAGGAGGCTGTGAAGTACCAAGGCCCCAGGGACCTGCAGTCTCTGGAGACCTGGATGCTCAACACATTGCAGGACGAGCCTGTGGTAAGTGGGCGGAGTTACATGCATCCTATCATCTCATCTGAAATGGCTTCTCCTCATTTCGTTCATCTGATATGAAAGCCTTAGACAGGTGAAAGCAAAGGAACGGTGGACAACCTTGTTATCGTTTCCCGCTTCCACTTTATCCTGTTTTCAATGGGAAGGAATGGAGGTGATGAGAGGTTGTCACTTTAACCAGGGATCATCAACCAGGGTTTAGCCACGGGACGATTTTTAAACCAGGGATCATCAACTATATTTAGCTGCGGGACGATTTTTGTTTTCATTAGTGGATGGTCAGGGGGCTGGATGATAATTACAAATTATTTGTAGACTGCAAATTGACCGCAAGAAGCCCAAACAAATATATAAATCGAGTACAGGCTTAACTGAATGGACGACAAAGACAGAATGCAATACGGCATTTTTATTTGGCTATATTGGGGTAGGCCTCGTCTCCGAAGAAATGCTCCTCAGAGCCAGATGTAGATGGCAGATAGCTGGCATCAAATACCCCCCCCAACCCCCTGCTGGAAAAACGGTATTCCAATGACGGGCCTTCAGGTGGAGGTGGAAGGTCGTTTGGAAGATTTTTACTGTAAAACATCAAGTGAGAGACCCTAGGTTTATTCCCATTGGTCGAGAGAAAGGAAAGTGATACTTTTGGTCATGTAGTGTATGTGGACACCTGCTCGTTGAAAATCTCATGGCATTATTATGGACTTGATCCCCCCCTTTGCTGTTATAACAGCCTCCACTCTTCTGGGAAGGTTTTCCACTAGATGTTGGAACATTGCTGAGGGGACTTGCTTCCATTCAGCTACGAGCATTAGTGAGGTCGGGCATTGATGTTGGGCGATTAGGTCTGGTTCGCAGTCGGCATTCCTATTCATCCCAAAGGTGTTCGATGGGGTTGAGGTCAGGGCTCTGTGCAGGCCAGTCAAGTTCTTCCACACCGATCTCGACAAACCATATCTGTTTGGACCTCGCTTTGTGCACAGGGGCATTGTCATACTGAAACAGGAAAGGGCCTTACCCAAACTGTTTCCACAAAGTTGGAATCACTGTATCGTCTAGAATGTCATTGTATGCTGTATTTCCCTTCACTGGAATTAAGGGGCCTAACCCAAACCATGAAAAACATCCTCAGATCATTATTCTTTCTCCACCAAACTTTATAGTTGGCTTGCTCTGCTATGGAAACCCATTTCACTAGTTCCCGACGAACAGTTTTTGTGCTGACGTTGCTTCTAGAGGGAGTTTGGAACTCGGTAGTGAGTGTTGCAACCAAGGACAGATGATTTTTACACGCTTCGGCACACGACGGTCCCATTCTGTGGGTGTGTGTGGCCTATCACTTCGTGACTGAGTCATTGTTGCTCCTAGAAGTTTCCACTTCACAATAAGCACAATAATAGMCYGGGGCACCTCTAGCAGGGCAGAAATTTGACAACTCACTTGTTGGAAAGGTGGCATCCTATGACGGTGCCACGTTGAAAGTCACTGAGCTCTTCAGTAAGGCCTTTTACTGCCAATGTTTGTCTATGGAGATTGCATGGCTGTGTGCTCGATTTTATACACTTGTCAGCCACACCTGAAATAACCTAATCCACTCATTTGAAGGGGTGTCCACATACTTTTGTATATATAGTGTAATTGCACTAGTGAGCCCATAGGTTAATTAGCAGGCATGGTGACGTTGCCTTAGCGTGCTGTGCTCAAAGGCTGGAGTTAACCATTGAATGATGATCCCTGCGCTTGCTAATTGTGAAAGAGTAGGACATACGTAACATTTGTAGCCAGCACCGTATGACTAAACGCTATGCCCATGAGATAGGAGGCAATGTGAATATATTATGCTTACTGAAATTAAATACATGTGAGCCTTACTGATTTGAACTTTCGTAACTACATAATATTTGTCTAAAACATAATCATTTCATACCTTTTGTAAACAATCAATGTCTCTATTGGAACAGGTTTCCAAAATGTAAATCATATGTTTTCAGTCTTTTATGTCCAACAATAAATCATTGAAAACTTGGGGTCCGAATAAGATCCACCAGTTGGAGATCCCTGCGTTAAACCTTTCAGACCATCTTAATATAACCTGCAGACTAATGTTACGTGATGGCAGTCTTTATTTGGTGTGTGGCATGATGTTCTATGGGTTTGCAGGAGCCAGAGACTGAACTGGAGCCTCCCAAAGCCCCGGAGCCCAAGCAAGGCCTGTTTGATCTCACTGCCGGCAACTTCAAGGCCCACATCGCTAAAGGTAACGTGGGGGAGGATTGGGATCTGTCAGTGCAATATACATATGTCAACAGTCTCTTTATAGCCTGGTCCCAGTTCTGTTTCTGATGTCTCGCACCATAGGAGTTGGCAAGGCCGCACAACCTGACATGGGACCAGGCTTGTCTATTTATACCCGAAATATAACATATGTGAGGGTTCCTTAGCGCAACTGTTTTTGTAAGCTGCATACGTCCATTTTCTACAGCGATTAACATCATTTAGATGCTGTCATTCCCTTGAAACCATGATGCAATCCACTCTACATTTATCTCATGCAAACCGCATGTTTCCGGTCACTGGACAAGCACAACAAAAATRAATGGTGGTCACGATAAATGTCCTGCTGAAATTGCAGCTCTTCAGCCTGGTTTTGAGTTGAATGTTTTGTTTGAGAAAGAAAAATAAATGATTCCTGTTTGGAGGAAAAAAAGACAGGATATGACGGGATCATTTTTAAGAGGAATGTTTGTGTCCAACCTTTAAATGGTGACAAGATGGGCTGTGACGAAATTGCGTAATGGGTAACATTTAACCTCTGAGCTCAGTGTATTTTAGTCTCCGGGCCAGTAACGCACAGGCGATTTTATAGTTGATGTAATTTCTCATGTTATTCCATCAACTAAATACCCATCTGTAAGCTGAAACGCTCTAACTTGAGTTAATCAAATACACCTGTAAAATACTTTAATTCTGTGCTTTCAGATTGTAGCTACCCTTACTAGAGGTCGACCGATTATGATTTTTTCCATGCCGATACCGATTATTGCAGGACCAAAAAAAGCCGATACCAATTAATCGGGCGATTTATTTATTTATTTATATTTTTTTGTAATAATGACAATTACAACAATACTGAATGAACACTTTTATTTTAACTTAATATAATACATCAATAAAATCTATTTAGTCTCAAATAAATAATGAAACATGTTCAATTTGGTTTAAATAATGCAAAAACAAAGTGTTGGAGAAGAAAGTAAAAGTGCAATATGTGCCATGTAAAAAAGCTAATGTTTAAGTTCCTTGCTCAAAACATGAGAACATATGAAAGCTGATGGTTCCTTTTAACATGAGTCTTCAATATTYCCAGGTAAGAAGTTTTAGGTTGTAGTTATTATAGGACTATTTCTCTCTATATCATTTGTATTTCATATACCTTTGACTATTGGATGTTCTAATAGGTACTTTAGTATTACCAGCCTAATCTCGGGAGTTGATAGGCTTGAAGTCATAAACAGCGCAATGCTTGAAGCATTGCGAGGAGCTGCTGGCAAACGCAGGAAAGTGCTGTTTGAATGAATGCTTACGAGCATGCTGCTGGATACCACCGCTCAGTCAGACTGCTCTATCAAATCATAGACTTAATTATAATATAATAACACACAGAAATACGAGCCTTAGGTCATTAATATGGTCAAATCCGGAAACGATCATTTCGGAAACAAAACGTTTATTCTTTCAGTGAAATACGGAACCGTTCCGTATTTTATCTAACGGGTAGCATCCCTAAGTCTAAATATTGCTGTTACATTGCACAACCTTCAATGTTATGTGATAATTACGTAAAATTCTGGCAAATTAGTTCGCAGCGAGACAGGCGGCCCAAACTGTTGCATATACCCTGACTCTGCGTGCAATGAATGCAAGAGAAGTGACACAATTTCCCTAGTTTAATATTGCCTGCTAACATTAATTTCTTTTAACTAAATATGCAGGTTTAAAAAATATATACTTGTGTATTGGTTTTAAGAAAGGCGTTGATGTTTATGGTAAGGTACACAATGGTGCAACGAAAGTGMTTTTTTCCGCGAATGCGCTTGTTAAATCACCCATTTAGCGAAGTAGGCTGTGATTCAATGATAAATTAACAGGCACCGCATCGATTATATGCAACGCAGGACAAGCTAGATATTCTAGTACTATCATCAACCATGTGTAGTTTGATTGTTTTTTTATGAGATACGTTTAATGCTAGCTAGCATCTTACCTTGGCTCCTTGCTGCACTCGCCTAACAGGTAGTCAGCCTGCCACGCAGTCTCCTCGTGGAGTACAATGTAATAGGCCATGATCGGTGTCCAAAAATTCAGATTACCGATTGTTATGAAAACTTTAAATTGGCCCTAATTAATCGGCCATTGATCGGGCGACCTCTAACCCTTACTGTACATGATTATTTATTGGGCGACCTCTAACCCTTACTGTACATTATTATTTATTGGGCGACCTCTACCGATACTGTACCTGATATTATGGCACCTCTAACCCTTACTGTACATTTTTTTATTGCACCTTAACCCTACAAGATATTTATTGGCGACCTCTAACCTTACTTACATATTATTTATTGGGCGACCTCTAACCTTACTGTACATATATTTATGGGGGACCTCTAACCCTTACTGTACATGATTATTTATTGCGACCTCTAACCCTTACTGTACATTATTATTTATTGGGCGACCTCTCCTTACTGTACATGATTATTATATGGGCGACTCTAACCCTTACTGTACATGATTATTTATTGGGCGACCTCTAACCCTTACTGTACTTATGATTATTTATTGGGCGATCCTCTAACCCTTACACTTTTAGGTTGAATCGATTACACCTATTATCTAATAATCCCATTTCTCGTATACTTCCCAAATAATATAATATGTTTAATCATAAATATATAAATCGCCATCAATATCGTATGTTACATTCTCTGTTTTCATCCGTTCCCATAATAAATATTATAGTATAATAGATGTACAATGTAAGTGAGATCAATGCATGCGGGTTCTAGTCCAGTCCTGATCGCCTCTGCTACATTCTTAGAATAAAATATCATTACAGTAAAAGGTAAGGTTCCCCATATAATAATCTTGCTACATAACAGGTTATCGAGTCGTCGGCCAATATAATATATCCATGACATAAGGTTAGAATGTCTGTTGTTAGAGGTGCCAATAATAATAACATAAGTTAGGCGCACACACTAGAGTGCGCTTCATCGAGACGCCGCTATTAATCGGCAGAGTTACAAGCGTGCCCGATATTGGACCGCCTTGTAACATCCTGAGTCATCATCTTGAAATCACTTGTATTTAATTGTGTACATTATTACTTATTGGGCACCCTAACCCTTACTGTACATGAATTATTATTGAGCGACCCCTCTAAACCCTTACTGTACATGATTATTTATTGGGCGACCTCTAACCCTTACTGTACATGATTATTTATTGGGCGACCTCTAACCCTTACTGTACATGATTATTTATTGGTTCTTTTTACCCCTTTTTTTTTTTCCCTCCTCAATTTTCGTGATATACAATTGGTAGTTAGTCTTGTCTCATTGCTGCAACTCCTGTATGGACTCGGGAGAGGCGAAGGTCGAGAGCCTCCGAAACATGACCGGCCAAGCCGCACTGCTTCTTTAACACTGCTGCTCGCTTAACCCGGAAGCCAGCCGCACCAATGTGTCGGAGGAAACACTGTGCAGCCGGCCTAACCCGGACGACGCTGGGTCAATTGTCTCATGGGTCTCCCGGTTGTGGCCAGCTGCGACACAGCCCGGGATCGAACCCGGATCTGTAGTGATTCCTCTAGCACTGCAATACAATGCCTTAGACCGCTGCACCACTCGGGAGGCTTACTGTACGTTTTATATGATGTTTTCCAGTATTAACAACAATCTTTCTTTTTCCTGTCTTCTTCGCAGGGTCCCACTTTGTCAAGTTCTTTGCCCCCTGGTGCGGTCACTGTAAGGCCATGGCCCCGACCTGGGAGCAGCTGGCCACCAGCTTCGAGTACTCAGACAACATCAAGATCGGCAAGGTGGGTGACAAGTCACCGGCAGGGGACTAGAGCGCCATGTTTGTCACATGTGCACCAGTCCAGGATACGGAACTTATGACGACTCGTTTGTACAGTAGAATGATACGATCTCCTTCAACAAATGTTATTTATGGCTGTGGTTTGATGTTTGTATTGTACTGACAGCCCAGTGGTAGTAGAAGTTACTGCATGTTAATATTTCCACATGAGAAGCACAACTGGCTATACCAGCTGGATATGCTGAATGAATTCTGATTAAACTAGTGTGTTGTGATTGGCCAGGTGGACTGTACCCAGCACTATGACGTGTGCTCTGAGAACGCTGTGCGTGGCTACCCCACACTGCTCTTCTTCAAGGACGGAGAGAAGGTACCTAGTTTGGTTGGCTACCTCACTGAAGAAGACATTGTGTTCTGTAACCCATTCATGTTTGTGAGGAGCTATGACTTCACCATTTAATGAGTCAGTTTGTTAACCCTTTCCGATGGTGGTGTTGTCTGTTCAGGCGGACCAGTACAGAGGCAAGCGGGACCTGGACTCTCTGAAGGACTTTGTGGACAACCAGGTCAAGGCTGCTGCTGCTGTTAAGGAGGATGATGAACACCCACATGCCAACGAGATCCCAGTACCCAGCGATGAGCCCGCCAAAGAGGAGGTACTACAGTGTGTGTGTGACTTTCTATCAGGCATAATGGGGGCCAAGCACATGTGCCTTCCAGATTTTAAAATACTCCACATGCTATGTTGTGGGTAAATGCCTACGTCGAGATCTAATTTTGGGACCCGGGCACCGTGTTGCATGTGTGGGCAGCACGTTTTTACAGCTTACCTCTCCAGATACTTAATAAGTGAATAAGATCTCAGGCTGATGTTTTAGCAGTGAGATTACCAGGCCAAGCTGTTTGACTCGCAGTCTACTGCAGACTGGATTCCAGGCATAGGCCTCTGCTACACAACGGTTAACTAGAAGTCTCAATCATGGGCAGGCTAGCTATTTTTGTGTTTGCAACGCCAGAATAGTGGGTTTGATTCCCGGGACCACCCATACTTAAAATGTATGCACGCGTGACTGTAAGTCGCTTTGGATAAGAGTGTCTGCTAAATGGCATTTGTTATTATTATATTAGAATGTTAAGTGTGAACGGTGACATCACTAAAGTCTAACCCTTGAACAAAGACATGACACGTGTGGTTGAAGGACAGATCTGATGCTACTTCCAATCAAACGTAGAACTCGATTTGTCTCGGCTGTCCGGGTTTATGAACTTAGGCTACTTCTTTGAATTACTGGTCTTGTGGACGTATAAACCAATACAGGACCACGAATGATACAATCTGAAATGATCGCTTATTTTTTTCCCCCTTGCAGTCTGGCGTAGTTACACTCACAGAGGCCAACTTTGACGAGACAGTGGCCAAGGGGCTGGTATTCATCAAGTTCTATGCGCCATGGTAAGAAAGAGCTCCTCTATGAGCTATTAAATCCACATGTATGTTATATTTAACCCATCTCACCATATGAAATGTACAATATTTAAGGCAATTTGAGTTGGTGATTTACTTAAAACGAGGGTCCACCACTAGAAGACATAACCATAAGTTACTTAACCTCCCTCTCCACCACTAGAAGACATAACCATAAGTTACTTAACCTTCCTCTCCAGGTGTGGCCACTGTAAGAGTCTGGCACCTACCTGGGAGGACCTGTCTAAGAARGAGTTCCCTGGCCTGACTGATGTCAAGATTGGCAAAGTGGACTGCACAGTGGAGAGGACGATCTGCAACAAGTTTTCAGTAGGTGTTCTACATTGACTGTCTGGAGCTGAGAGATGGCTCAGAAATAGTGCTAGTGAAGTCTACCATGCTCTGGGGTGTAAACAGCAAGACGTTGAGATCCTGCAACTTGATACATGCTGTTGTTATAAACACACAAACAACAGCAGGTGTGACCCAGGGCCACAGGAAGCAGAAACGGTGAACTGGCTTGTGATCTCTGGCTCCACAGCCACCTCATTGTAGGATTGGTTGATCAGTGATGCTGCGCTACCCGGAACGGTGGATCTGACTCCCTCATTGTCCTTTAAGTCAATGACCATCAGAACCTTTATCAGTAGGACGGTCCATGGTAGGACCATCAGAACCTTTATCAGTAGGACGGTCCATGGTAGGACCATCAGAACCTTTATCAGTAGGACGGTCCATGGTAGGACCATCACAACCTTTATCACTGGGACGGTCCATGGTAGGACCATCACAACCTTTATCCACTGGAACGGTCCATGTAGGACCATCACAACCTTTATCACTGGGCGGTCCATGTAGGACCATCACAACCTTTATCACTGGGACGGGTCCATGGTAGGACCATCACAACCTTTATCACTGGGACGGTCCATGGTAGGACCATCACAACCTTTATCAGTAGGACGGTCCATGGTAGGACCATCACAAACTCTTATCACTGGGACGGTCCATGGTAGGACCATCACAACCTTTATCACAGGACGGTCCATGGTAGGACCATCACAACCTTTATCACTGGGACGGTCCATGGTAGGACCATCACAACCTTTATCACTGGACGGTCCATGGTAGGACCATCACAACCTTTATCACTGGGACGTCCATGGTAGGACCATCACAACCTTTATCACTAGACGGTCCATGTAGGACCATCAAACCTTTATCACTGGGACGGTCCATGGTAGACCATCACAACCTTTATCACTGGACGGTCCATGGTAGGACCATCAAACCTTTATCACTAGGACGGTCCATCGGTAGGACCATCAAACCTTTATCACTGGACGGTCCATGGTAGGACCATCACAACCTTTATACTGGACGGTCCATGGTAGGACCATCACAACCTTTATCACTGGGACGTTCTCTGGAATTTCCCCTGACTCAAGGCCATGGGGGCAGTAGTCTCTTCAGCTGCAGCCTGTCTGGCTCTTTATAGGCTAACAGGTAGAAATAAATGAATTTGTGATTCACACTGCTAAACAAAAGGGACGTGACAATTCACCAGTACGCATTGGCCCCCTGATTCATATGTTTAAGATACAAGTGCATCGGTCCGCTGACCCACAAACTGATCCAAATGTAGCGTGCATCGTTCAGAAAATAAATTCAAACTTAACGAATCGACGGTTCACTAAAATGTTGTGCTCCTATTACATACTACCATCCGAAAACACCATCTTTTGTGACAACAGATGCGTCCTCTCTTTCAGTGTGGAACTGTGCTGAGTCGTTTGCATACCAGATAACCCCAGGCAATATAGTAGCCTAGTCAAATTGAGCACTGTGCCCAGCTTCGCACGCTGTACCAACACAAAGTAGGCATCAGTAGCCTAGTCAAACTGAGCCCTGTGTCCGTCATGATCTGGGGCGGTGTGTCGCATTATCATCGGACTGAGCTTGTTATTGCAGGCAATCTCAACGCTGTGCATTACAGGGAAGACATTCTCCTCCCTCATGTGGTATCCTTCCTGCAGTCTCATCCTGACATGACCCTCCAGCATGACAATGCCACCAGCCATACTGCTTGTTCTGTGCATGATTTTTTGCAAGACAGGAATGTCGGTGTTCTGCCATGGCCAATGAAGAGCCCGGATCTCAATCCCATTAAGCACGTCTGGGACCTGTTGGATCGGAGGGTGAGGGTTAGGGCCATTCCCCCCATAAATGTCCGGGAACTTGTAGGTGCCTTGGTGGAAGATTGGGGTAACATCTCACAGCAAGAACTGGCAAATCTGGTGCAGTCCATGAGGAGGAGATGCACTGCAGTACTTAATGCAGCTGGTGGCCACACCAGATACTGACTGTTACTTTTGATTTTGACCCCCTTTTGTTCAGGGATACATTATTCAATTTCTGTTAGTCACATGTCTGTGGAACTTGTTCAGTGTATGTCTCAGTTGTTGAATCTTGTTATGTTCACACAAATATTTACACATGGTAAGTTTGCTGAAAAATTGACATTTGAAGGAAGGGGGAAGTGATAAGGTGAAGGCATTGCAGAGCTAGGTGAAATTGAGACCGTATTACTTATACTTATCCATTCCCTTCAGATCAGCAAACACTGAAGAGGTCGGGGCTAGCTAGGGGTTGTTACCTTTAGTGGATGTCAGACTTGAACCTTTGTCCTCTTTCCCTGCTACAGGTGAGTGGGTACCCCACCCTGCTGATGTTCAGGGCGGGTGTGCAAGGTGAGGAGCATCATGGAGGGCGCGACTTGGAGAGCCTGCACGGCTTTGTGATGAAGCAGGCCCGAGACGAGCTGTAGCACTATCCAATCAACATCCGTCGTTACTTCTTTCCTCCCCCACACACCTCTCTCCCATAGAGGCTAGCTCTCTTCTCTCTCTGATCGTTTTCCTTTCAGAAAGCAGTAGAATCAACAGACCCCCTTTTTTTTCCCTTTTTTTTTTCCTCTCTGTAATGCCTTGTTTACCCCCTTTGTTTCTGTTATAATCGAATAGTTTGTGTGACTGTATTCGTTTGGGCTGCCTAGTCCCACTCTTCCTCTGGAAATGAAATGATGTGATCGACAACCACTTTTTGCCAGCGGTACTTAATCAGTCAGACCTTGACAATGCATACCGTGATAGTCATCCCAACGCTTGACACAACTCAAGGACAGTCGTCGTATATGGTGCCTGCCGGTTGTATCAAAAAACGTTGGATTAACCTGCCTTAGTTTGTCTGAAATTTCAATAACCTTATTTTTGGTGATTTAAGGAAATCATGCTGATAAATCACGAGGCACTTATGTAATTGTTACTGCAGCGAAGAGGTCAAAGCCGTGTGACGTTGAGCGTTAAGTTGACGGTACTTCTCATCCATGCCAGTAATGGCCTAACTAACTTAACTCTCAGGGACACCCAGTTCTCGGCCTACTCCATACTATCTTATCAACTATATTTGTATCCCACGTATGTTTTTGTAGAGTCCCCCCAACTGCTTGTTGGCTATGTCGGGGAAGGCTGCAGGAAACTACTTTTCAGTGTTTCGTGTCAAACTGCCCTTTTTGTGTGTTCTTCTGACATCGTAAATGTGCTACAAAAAGTCTGAATGTAGACCTATTTTTTTTTCTTCTATATACGTTTGTGCTGTGAGGCTTCAGTTCGGTCCCGCCACGGCCCAATATCAGGCGCCGTGTTGGTGTTATCACCGTTTTTATAAACAATGATTGTGATCGTCAGTTTCTACACTCAAGTCATGCCTTTTGAATGGAATCTACCAGTTTGGGTCATTACAGGAAAACTGTATTAGTCATTAGTCCATGTTTGACAAAGTCCCTCAAATGGTTTGCAAGGGATTGTGTCATATGTACAAAAAAAAAGTATATATTTAAAAATGGTTTTGTACGGCTAGTTCATTAGAATGAATATGTTCTTGTGTAAATGCAATAGATTTCACAAAGCTTATTTAATATTCTGTTCTATAGACTAAGCGTCTATCAGGCACCAGTGTAAAACATTCTCCCAGTGAAGCACAAGAATGCCACAACATTAGTGCTACGGTCACTTTTACTTTGGGTTTATCTACCTTTGAAAACAATTTGGAATGTTTGGTTTACCACGTATGCTTGGAAGAGCAAAAATAGAATACCAAAAAAATATATTTTCCACCCACATAAATGATCAATTATATTTGACTTGTTTAGTCAGTAAGATATGATGACAATGTTGATTTTCCTTCTTTCCAGATGTAGTCGTAAGTCTTTGAATATGCGTGTGTGCGCTATTCTGGGGCGGTTGGGGTGAATCAAAAGATTGTGTATGTTCATGGAGTTGCTGCATGAGGCAGKTTTTACATTCAATGCTCAATTAAGGGAAACAAATGCATTCAGAGGCTAACCACATATTGTTAGTACAATCTTTATGGATAGCACATGGTCTAGGCAGACTCCAGTGAAGGAAAGCTGTTTGTTTTTCTCTCGTGAGTGGGTTGTACACTGCCCATGTATTTTGTAAACAAAAAGCAAGTTGTAACATGAGATTTTGTAATAAAATGTCTTTTTCCAAAAATACTATTTTTCATTTGTTCACATTTCTCTGTAATATGGCATGACATTTTAAGAGGTGCAATAAATAAGCTGAAAATGTACAAGTATTTACACACAAAAGTAAGTCTAAACATGATCACAAATGTAAACAGCAGCTTACCAGAGGTATATTTTGTGATTTTGGATTTTCTTTTGGTACAAAGGGTATCCAATTTTCAGCTATAGTCAACTGTTCTGTTTATAAACCCATATGTCAATGTCTTAGCATGTTTTGAATGTTTGTACTCGCACAAAGTTCAGTAACATGCAGTTGATCTGTGAATACATTGACACTTCCTATTTCTTTCAAATGAACAAAACATCGATGACAAATGGTCAAAAAAATCACACCGAAGCTAATTTCAGAAAATTGGTCCTAAACATTTGATCAGCTGGTTTGACCAACAAATAGCTTTTTCTACTCTGCAGGTTTTTGGGAATAATATGTTAAGTTAGATTGGAGTAACAGTTTGCGGTATGTCCGAGGGATGAGGTGAAAGCCGTCTTCTTTGGAGCGGTACGTCAGTTGAGCCACAACCTGCTACCTGATGAACCAGTCCAGTGAAATAAACTCCGTGTGAGCCTGGCAAATATTGACCAAATTAACATGTTTTGAGTTCACAACTAAAAGATTATGTGGTCGTTTCCGTTCGGCCTATATTATATTTTTGGAAGCCAGGTAAATATGGCGGAAAAGCTTACGAGTACAATACATAACGAGTAGGAAATATCTTTTTACATTAACTAACGTGACATAAATATTACAATATCAGCAGATTGTTGATGATAAAATCAGGCTTTGGTTAGTCAGACAGTATATTTTATTCATACAATGCAATGGGGAAGTATTCAGACCCATTGACTTTTTCCACATTTTGTTACATTACAGCCTTATTCTAAAATTGATGTTTTCTTTTCCTCATCCATCTACACACAGTACCCCATAATGACAAAGCAAAAACTGAAATATCACATTTATAGCTAATTTCAGGTCTCCAAAGATGTTAGATCAGGTTCAAGTCCGGGCTCTGGCTGGGCCTCTCAAGGACATTGAAACTTGTCCTGCTTTGTCTTGGCTATGTGCTTATGGTTGTTGTTCTGTTGGAAGGTGAACCTTCGCCCCAGTCTGAGGTCCTGAGCGCTCTGGAGCAGGTTTTCATCAAGGATCTCTCTTTGCTCTGTTTATCTTTCCCTCGATCCTGACTAGTTTCCCAGTCCCTGTCGCTGAAAAACATCCACACAGCAGGATGCTGCCACCACCATGCTTCACCATAGGGATGGAGCCAGGTTTCCTCCAGAAGTGACGCTTGGCATTCAGGCCAAAGAGTTCAATCTTGGTTTCATTAGACCAGAGAATCTTGTTTTTCATGGTCTGAGATTCCTTTAGGTGCCTTTTTGCAAACTCCAAGAGGGCTGTCATGTGCCTTTTACTGAGAAGTGGCATCCGTCTGGCCACCACCATGAAGGCCTGATTGGTGGAGTGCTGCAGAGATGGTCGTCCCTCTGGAAGGTTCTCCCATTTCCATAGAGTAACTCCGGAACTCTGTCAGAGTGACCTTATGGCTTGGTTGTTGCTCTGACATGCACTGTCAACTGTGGGATCTTATATAGACAGGTGTGTGCCTTTCCAAATCATATCCAATCTACCACAGGTGGACTTCAATCAAGTTGTAGAAACATCTCAATGATGATCAATGGAAACAGGATGCACCTGAACTCATTTTCTGAATACTTATTTAAATAGGGTATTTGTTTTTTATTTGTAATAAATTTGCAAACATTTCTAAAAACTTGTTTTCGCTTCATCATTATGGGGTATTGTGTGTAGATTAGATATAAAAATTAAAAATAAATTAGAATAAGGCTGTAAGGTAACAAAATGTGGAAAAAGTTGAGGCGTCTGAATACTTTCCAAATGCACTGTAGTTGGGCTAATGCTGTCTCCCCCATTTCTACATGTTTTCTGTGTCATTCCACTACATCTGACGGGATTGGCTACCCGCGCTGAGATAACATTGAGTCAATTCCCCTACGTCTTCGAGTTGTTTTGCTGTAATGAAGCCAGTAGCCATCGGAGAATTTGAACATCACTTAGATGAGAGAGAGAGTGGAAAGCAGCACATTGGTCTGGTCCTTTATCAGTTCCTCCCTCACCCTGAGTATGAGAGCGGGTAGAACACACACTGACATACAGGCAGACGTAGGATGTCGTGTTCACACAGTCTCCGCTGCAGCCCGCGCCGCGGTCAGGTGACCATGACGACGTGGCGGTTTGGCGGTTGTCAGTGGCAACCACAGGCCCTGACCACCATGTTCTTGTACTTCTTCAGGATGACGTTGGAGTTGTCGTCGAAGTAGAGCACAGAGATGGCGTGCAGCTTGGTGGGGGCGCAGCAGGGCTTGGGCACATTCTCCGGGTTCATGAGGTGGACCTGGGAGGCGATGACAAGGTCAGAGGTCATAATTTATACCACTTTTTTGGAGCTTTATTAGCTCAGCAGTTTTATAAGCTTTGGATCACTCACCAGTGTCTGCACAATGGCATGGTTGGTGGCGTTCATATGGGCGTTGAGGGGGAAGACACACTCTCCACCACAGTAGTTGGCAGCGTAGCCCTCAGGTGCAATGATCCAGTCCTGATACAATCACAAGAGGAAAAACATTCGATATGGCTAACCAATCTGGACACAACAGGCATCCTAATGGTCTACAGTGTGTTCAGCAGGCTCTGTGAATGGGACGCTGAGGCAGTAGGGGTACTGTGCATATGTCTCAGTGGAGGCTGCTTAGGGGGAGAACGGCTCATAGCAATGGCTGGAACGGGAGTGAATGGAATGGCATCAAACACATGGAAACCATGGAAACMATATGTTGGATGTATTTGATACCATTCCACTCATTCTGCTCCAGTCATTACCACGAGCCCGTCCTCCCTAATTAAGATGCCACCAACCTCCTGTGTGATATTTATTTGACTGACTGTTGAAGAGTTTGATAAAACAGTACTCGTTCTGCAGCGTCGGTATACTCGCACGAGGTCCAAAGCTCTGTGTTGTGTATCACAGCAGTTCTCTCCCTCAGTTCCAACTGGGTCTCTACATGTAGTCCCACAGCAGTTCTCTCCCTCATTTCAACTGGGTCTCTACATGTAGTCACAGCAGTTCTCTCCCTCAGTTCCAACTGGGTCTCTACATGTAGTCACAGTAGTTCTCTCCCTCAGTTCCAACTGGGTTCTACATGTAGTCACAGTAGTACTCTCCCTCAGTTCCAACTGGTCTCTACATGTAGTCACAGTAGTTCCCTCCCTCAGTTCCAACTGGGTCTCTACATGTAGTCACAGTAGTTCTCTCCCTCAGTTCCAACTGGGTCCTACATGTAGTCACAGTAGTTCTATCCCTCAGTTCCAACTGGGTCTCTACATGTAGTCACAGCAGTTTCTCCCTCAGTTCCAACTGGGTCTCTACATGTAGTCACAGTAGTTCTCTCCCTCAGTTCCAACTGGGTCTACATGTAGTCACAGTAGTTTCTCTCCTCAGTTCCAACTGGGTCTCTACATGTAGTCACAGTAGTTCTCTCCCTCAGTTCCAACTGGGTCTCTACATGTAGTCACAGTAGTTCTCTCCCTCAGTTCCAACTGGGTCTCTACATGTAGTCACAGTAGTTCTCTCCCTCAGTTCCAACTGGGTTCTACAATGTAGTCACAGTAGTTCTCTCCTCAGTCCAACTGGGTCTACATGTAGTCACAGTAGTTCTCTCCCTCAGTTCCAACTGGGTCTACATGTAGTCACAGTTAGTTCTCTCCCTCAGTTCCAACTGGGTCTTACAATGTAGTCACAGTAGTTCTCTCCCTCAGTTCCAACTGGGTCTCTAACATGTAGTCACAGTAGTTCTCTCCCTCAGTTCCAACTGGGTCTCTACATGTAGTCAACAGTAGTTCTCTCCCTCAGTTCCAACTGGGTCTCTACATGTAGTCACAGTATTCTCTCCCTCATTCCACTGGTCCTACATGTAGTCACAGTAGTTCTCCTCCCTCAGTTCCACTGGGTCTACATGTAGTCACAGTAGTTCTCTCCTCAGTTCCAACTGGTTCTACATGTAGTCACAGTAGTTCTCTCCCTCAGTTCCAACTGGGTCTCAATGTAGTCACAGTAGTTCTCGTCCCTCAAGTCCAACTGGGTCTCTACATGTAGTTCACAGTAGTCTCTCCTCAGTTCCAACTGGGTCCTCTACATGTGTCACATAGTTTCCCCCAGTTCCAACTGGTCTCTCATGTAGTCACAGTAGTTCTCTCCCTCAGTTCCACTGGTCTACATGTGTCACAGTAGTCTCTCCCTCCATCAACGGGTCTACATGTATCACGTGTTCTCCCTCAGTTCCAACTAGGTTCCTAGGATGTATCAGTGCGAAATGTACAAATACTGTTGGAATCACTCATGGAGCAGGTAGTTTACTACAATCTTTCCTTTTTGCCTCTCTCTTTCTGCCTCTGTGTGCGTGTGTGTGTGTCTCTCTCTCTCTCTCTCTCTCTCTCTCTCTCTCTCTCTCTCTCTGGGTGTGTGTGTGTGTCTCTCTCTCTTCTCTCTCCCTCCTCTCTGGTGTGTGTGGGTGTCTCTCTCTCTCCTCTCTCTCTCTCTCTCTCTCTCGTCTCTCTCTCTCTCTCTCTCTCTGGGTGTGTATGTCTCTCTGTGTATGTGTGTGTTGGCACTTTCGCTCTAGATGTCAGTTTTGTCTTAACAGGGGTTGATTTGTTTTGCAGGACTACGTGGCTGCATGTTTTCCCCTCCATTAACCTGAATGAGTTCACAGGCCACTTAAACTCTTACAAAATGCCCAGACAATGCTTCTTTAAATGGTTATTAAAAGCAGTATAAAGCCTTTTTGTTAGTCTGCTTGTCTTCTACCAAATGTCTTCATTGACCTCTTTTTGACATGAGATTCTGGCCTTGTTTGTATTGTTTGTATTGGTACATGAGATGAACTACAGGTTGTTAACTCTTTCACTCTGGTCAAATGGATAGTTACACCGCGGAATTATGGGTACTGTAGTCCCTCTTAGTCCAATAGTGTTAGAGTTAGATGCTTACCTGCCAGCCCAGCTCCCGGAAGCTGACGTAGAGCTCATGTCTCCTAGGCTGTTTATGGTCACTGCTGTTGAAAATCTAATGGGAAGAAAGAACGTAGAGGATAGTTCAGGTGGAATCATAATCATATCCGCCTCCGCTCTCATATATCGGATTGGGTAGTGAATGATATGTTAGTTTTGCTGTAGTTACAGTAACAGCGTGTTATAGTGTGTTTTTGCTGTAGTTCACAGTACACGTGTTATAGTGTGTTTTGGCTGTAGTTCAACAGTAACACGTGTTATAGTGTGTTTTGGTTGTGAGTTCACAGTAAATACACGTGTTATAAGTGTGTTGCTGTAGTCAGTAACGTGTTTAAGTGTGTTTTGGTTTGTAGGTTCATCACGTAACACGTGTTATAGTGTGTTTGGTTGTAGTTCACAGTAAACACGTGTTATAGGTGGTTTGGTTGTAAGTCACAGTAACACGTGTTTTAAGTGTGTTTGGTTGTAGTTCAACAAGTAAACGTGTTATAGTGTGTTTTGGTTTTAGTTCAGATAACACGTGTTATAGTGTGTTTGGTCTGTAGTTCAACAGTAACACGTGTTATAGTGTGTTTGGTTGGTAGTTCACGTAACATTCAAATGTTATAGTGTGTTTGGTGTAGTTCAACAAGTAACACGAAGGTGTATAGTGTGTTTTGGTTGTAGTTCACAGTAACACATGTGTTATAGCTGTGTTTGGTTGAGTTCACAGTAACACGTGTTATAGTGTGTTTGGTTGTAGTTTCACAGTAACACGTGTTAATAGTGTGTTTGGCTGTAGTTCACAAGTAAACACGTGTTATAGTGTGTTTGGTTGTAGTTCACAGTACACGTGTTATAGTGTGTTTGGTTGGTAAGTTCACAGTAACACGTGTTATAGTGTGTTTGGTTGTAGTTCACAGTAACACGTGTTATAGGTGTTTGGCTGTAGTTCACAGTAAACACGTGTATAGTGTTTTCTGTAGTCACAGTAACACGTGTTATAGTTTGTTTGGCTGTAGTTCACAGTAACACGTGTTATAGTGTGTTTGGTTGTAGTTCACAGTAACACGTGTTATAGTGTGTGGGTTTGGTTTGTAGTCACAGTAACACGTGTTATAGTGTGTTTGGTTGTAGTTCACAGTAACACGTGTTATAGTGTGTTTGGCTGTAGTTCACAGTAAACACGTGTTATAGTGTGTTTGGTTGTAGTTCACAGTAACATCATATGTTATAGTGTGGTGTTTGGCTGTAGTTCACAGTAACACGTGTTATAGTGTGTTTGGTTGTAGGTTCACAGTAACACGTGTATAGTGTGTTTTGGTTGTAGTTCACAGTAACACGTGTTATAGTGTGTTTGGTTGTAGTTTTCACAGTTAACAGTGTTATAGTGTGTTTGGTTGTAGTTCACAGTAACACGTGTTTATATGTGTGTTTTGGTTGTAGTTCACAGTAACACGTGTTATAGATAGTGTTTGGTTGTAGTTCACATTACACGTGTTATAGTGTGTTTTGGCTGTAGTTCACAGTAACATCATATGTTTAAGTGTGTTTGACTGTAGTTCACAGTAACACGTGTTATAGTGTGTAATAGAGGATTTTAAGTGCCTCACACTCTCTTGAAGATAAATTCATTTGAAAGCGTGCCTAAATTAATTGGTGGGTGATTGGGTGCATTGGGTTGGACGCCGATGACAAGCGTGTTTATAACTGTCGTCTTCTCTCCGCAGTTTGTTTTAATCATCTCCCTCTGGTCCCGCCCGTCCGCAGAGTCACAGAGTTAGGGACTCAGCGAGTGTCAACAGGTATGGTGTTTCAGAGGGGAAGGTCATTGCTGGCACGAGCCAGTGTTCTGAAGTCAAAACGGGTGACTCAGACTTTCCACTGACGACGTTCCACTTGCTGTTTTTTTGTTTTTTTTTGCGTTCGTTTCMCCCCCCCCACCCACCCCCTACTAAACAGAGAGACAGTGAGGACAGCTATGATTTTTTTTTGCATACTTCCCCCCCCTTCTCTATTAAACAGAAAGTGAGAAGAACCATGATATCAGCACAGTGGGGCATCGCTTCCTGTTGGCAGAGCTCCCCACCCAGGGGAAAGCCATCAGTGGGCGATGCCAGGTAGTCTAAGGCCCAGGTTGGCATCGGGGCAGGCAGAGAGGACCATCTCTTTGTGTGTGTGTCAAAGCAGTCACTCATAGTCCCCCCCCTCCCCTGGAGACCAGGACCTAGTCATTAAACAAGTTTATTTAGTTAGCTGGGTGTGGCRTGGTGTTGTACTAACTTACTGTTCCATCCTATGACCAAGTGGCTCCACTCTCCGATTGATCAATGCCAGCAAGCGCTCCTCTAAACAGTGCAGGCCTCTTACCAGGGCGTCAAAATAACCCATTTTATTTGTTTTGTTTCTCAGCGGGTCCACTTAGCCCGTCATTATTAGAGAACCATAATTTGGATTCATAACCGTAATGACATTATGATGTAATTACTAATTAAATTGAATTAAACATAAACAGAACAAGCCCAGACACGTGACAACGTAAGGCGAGCAGAAAGAGAGAGAGAGTGGAAGTTGCCCTGAAACATGACAGTAAAAATAGCCTCCGCTCGCTTCTCATAGGAACAGGAAAGGCTTCAACATGAGAGCAGCAGTCACCTGACTGGGGTGGTTTAACTCACGCCAAGGAGGAAAACAGAAAAGGTGGTGTCTGGTTCCGAGGGCAGGGTCGAGAGGTCATCCTGGCCGTTACTGTCGGAGACCACTCAGGTGTTTCCCGTGGTTCCGATCGTCACAGCGTTCTTTCCTGTTTGAGTGTGTCTGTGTGTGTGTGTGTGTGTGTGTGTGTGTGTGTGTGTGTGTGTGTGTGTGTGAAACCAGACAGCCCGGGGGCTGACAGGCCAGGCAGGGTGACCAGAGAAAACATGGCCACGGACACAGACACATGGGCTAGGACCGCCGGCTTCACATTAGGGTAGTCGCTGTAGCTACACTCCTTCTTTATCTAAACATATCATCAGCAGACACCTGAGAACACACACATGTACGCACGCACGCACGCACGCACGCCACGCACGCACGCCGCACGCACGCCGCACGCACGCACGCACGCACGCACCGCACGCACGCACGCACGCACGCAGCACGCG
>NC_036854.1:26509997-26524808 GCF_002910315.2 Salvelinus sp. IW2-2015 | reverse complement strand
GTGCGTGCGTGCGTGCGTGCGTGCGTGCGTGCGTGCGTGCGTGCGTGCGTACATGTGTGTGTTCTCAGGGTGTCTGCTGATGATATGTTTAGATAAAGAAGGAGTGTAGCTACAGCGACTACCCTAATGTGAAGCCGGGCGGTCCTAGCCCATGTGTCTGTGTCCGTGGCCATGTTTTCTCTGGGTCACCCTGCCTGGCCTGTCAGCCCCCGGGCTGGTCTGGGTTTCCCACCACCTTGGCTGTACCTCTGCAAGGTAAATATTTACAGAGATAAATCCGCTTCTCACTGAGGCCCTGGAGCCGATCCTGAGAGGGTACTTAACCCCTGTCCCCTGGGGCTAGTGTTCATCTCGCATGGCGAGATGTGACCCGACTTCACACAGACTCCCTCCCTGCCTGCCTCCACATACACAGGCCTTGCTGGCCTGTTTTACGGGTCCAGACATTCAGCTCCCAGGCAAATAACAGGGTTGGGATCGTGCCACTGAAATACCCTCCCTGCGCTGGGCAGCTGCTTTAAAACTTCTTATGGCTGGGGGCAGTATTGAGTAGCTTGGATGAATAAGGTGCCCAGAGTAAACGGCCTGCTACTCAGTCCCAGTTGCTAATATATGCATATATTAGTATATTTGGATAGAAAACATTCTGAAGTTTCTAGAACTGTTTGAATGATATCTGTGAGTATAACAGAACTCATATGGCAGGCAAAAACCTGAGAAAAAATCCAACCAGGAAGTGGGAAGTCTGAGGTTGGTCGTTTTTCAACTCATTCCCTATTGAAGATACAGTGGGAGATGGGTCATGTCGCACTTCCTAAGGCTTCCACTAGATGTCAACAGTCTATAGAACCTTGTCTGATGCTTCTACTGTGAAGTGGGGCCGAATGAGAGGTGAATGAGTCAGAGGTCTGGCAGAATGCTTTGAGCTCATGACGCTCGTTCATGTGAGAGCAAGCTCTGTTCCATTTGCTTTTCTGAAGACAAAGGAATTCTCCGGTTGGAACATTATTGAAGATTTTTGTTAAAAACATCCTAAAGATGGTATTCTATACATCGTTTGACATGTTTCTACGGACTGTAACGGAACTTTTTGACATTTCGTCTGCTCCTAGTGAACGCGCTTCGTGACTGGATTTGTTTACAAAACGCGCTAACAAAAGTAGTTATTTGGACATAAATGATGGACACTATCTAACAAAACAAACATTTATTGTGGAACTGGGATTCCTGGGAGTGCATTCTGATGAAGATCATCAAAGGTAAGTGAATGTTTATAATGTTATTTCTGACTTCTGTTGACTGCACAATATGGCGGAAATATTTGTGTCTTGATTGGGATCTGAGCGCCGACTCGGATTATTGCATGGTTTGCTTTTTCCGTAAAGCTTTTTTGAAATCTGACACAGCGGTTGCATTAACCTCTCTAGGGTACGTGAGACGGTAGCGTCCCACCTCTTCAACAGCCAGTGAAACTGCAGGGCGCCAAATTCAAAACAACAGAAATCCCATCATTAAAATTCCTCAAACATACATGTATTTTACACCATTTTAAAGATACACTTGTTGTAAATCCAGCCACAGTGTCCGATTTCAAAAAGGCTTTACGACGAAAGCAAAGCAAACCAAACGATTATGTTAGGTGAGTGCCTATTCACAGAATAACACAGCCATTTTTCCCGCCAAAGAGAGGATTCACAAAAAGCAGAAATATAGATAAAATTAATCACTAACCTTTGATGCTTTGTTCGGTAAAGTTCATTTTTATATAAAAAAAATCTGAGTTTACATTGGCGCGTTACGTTCAGAAGTTCCAAAACATCCGGTAAATTTTGCAGAGAGCCAAATCCATTTACAGAAATACTCATTATAAATGTTGATGAAAATACAAGTATTAAACATGGAATTTTAGATGCACTTCTCCTTAATGCAACCGCTGTGTCAGATTTCAAAAAAGCTTTTAGGAAATTATTATTTTATTTTTGGCACTAAACAGTATCCATATACACAGTTCCAGTCAAAAGTTTGGACACATCTACTCATTCAAGGTTTTTCTTAATTTTTACTATTTTCTACATTGTAGAATAATATTGAAGACATCAAAACTATGAAATAACACATATGGAATCATGTAGTAACCAAAAAAGTGTTAAACAAATATAAAAATATTTTATATTTGAGATTCTTCAAAAGTAGCCACCCTTTGTCTTGATGACAGCTTTGCACACACTCTTGGCATGTGTGGTTCCCACTGTGATTCTGCTTTTCCTTCACTCTGCGGTCCAACTCATCCAAAATCATCTCAATTGGGTTGAGGTCAGGAAATTGTGGGGGCCAGGTCATCTGATGCAGCACTCCATCACTYTCCTTCTTGGTAAATTGCCCGTGTTGGGTTATTGTCCTGTTGAAAAACAAATTATAGTCCCTGCTGTGGTAGCCATGCAGGTTAAATGTGCCTTGAATTCTAAATAAATCACTGACAGTGTCACCAGCAAAGCACCCCCACACCATAACACCTCCTCCTCCATGCTTTACGGTGGGAAATACACATGCAGAGATCATCCGTTCACCCTCACTGCGTCTCACAAAGACATGGCGGTAATAACCAAAAATCTCAAATTTGAACTCGAGACCAAAGGACAAATTTCCACCAGTCTAATGTCCATTGCTCATGTTTCTTGGCCCAAGCAAGTCTCTTCTTCTTATTGGTGTCCTTTAGTAGTGGTTTCTTTGCAGCAATTAGATATTGAAGGCCTGATTCACACAGTCTCCTCTGAACAGTTGATATTGAGATGTGTCTGTTACTTGAACTCTGTGAAGCATTTATTTGGGCTGCAATCTGAGGCTGGTAACTCTAATAMACTTATCCTCTGCAGCAGAGGTAACTCTGGGTCTTCCATTCCTGTGGCGGTCCTCATGAGAGCCAGTTTCATCATAGCGCTTGATGGTTTTTGCAACTGCACTTGAAGAAACTTTATTCTGTATTGACCGACCTTCATGTCTTAAAGTAACGATGGACTGTCATTTCTCTTTTCTTATTTAAACTCTGTTCTTGCCATAATATGGACTTGGTATTTTACCAAATAGGGCTATCTTCTGTATACCCCCCCTACCTTGTCACAACACAACTGTTTGGCTCAAACACATTTAGAAGGAAAGAAATTCCACAAATTAACTTTTAACATGGCACACCTGTTAATTTAAATGCATTCCAGGTGACTACTTCATGAAGCTGGTTGAGAGAATGCCAAGAGTGTGCAAAGCTGTCATCAAGGAAAAGGGTGGCTATTTTGAAAAATCTCAAATATAACATATATTTTGATTTGTTTAACACTTTTTTGGTTACTACATGATTCCATATATGTTATTTCATAGTTTTGATGTCTTCACTATTATTCTACAATGTAGAAAATCGTTTTTTTTTAAAATAAAGAAAAACCCTTGAATGAGTAGGTGTGTCCAAACCTTTGACTGCTACTGTCCGGACGCTACAGACAGAGGTTTGCAGATCGGCGGTACCGACTTCAGATGAGTCGGTACCGCCGTGGTCCCGTGTGGCTCAGTTGGTAGAGCATGGCGCTTGCAACGCCAGGGTTGTGGGTTCATTCCCCACGGGGGGACCAGGATGAATAAGTATGAACTTTCCAATTTGTAAGTCGCTCTGGATAAGAGCGTCTGCTAAATGACTTAAATGTAAATGTAAAACTGAGTCCTGTTCAGACGCTACAGATGCTTTTGTGAGAAGACCAATTTTCAGGTTGTCTCCTGGTCTAACAAACACTGCTACAGCTCGGCCACCATCCACTGCAGATGCGGAAGGCCGCCATTGGTGGATGTGGTGGATTGAGACGCAGCCCATGCAAAACAAAACAGATCTCTCTCTTAAACAGACTGATTTTAATGGCGGTTGTTTTATTATGCTAATTAGATTTCCACAGGGGCGCGGAGGTTGGGTTAACAGTTGTGACAAGGGAAAAGTCCATAAATAACATTTATCCCTTGTTATTCCAGAAATATAGAAGTCAATGGAGCAAATTACAACTGTTGCCGGGAGGGAAGTAAAGCACATGTGCCACATTAAATGGGTTCCTTCCACCAAAAGCCTCAATCTCTGCAACCGCATACACTAGTTCCACAGTTTATTCCCAAAACTTTCTCAGGGGAAATAAAGCAGAAGCCTTTTTAAAAACGGCTACTTTTCACAGTAGCAATTACACGCAAGCCACTGTTCCGGTGGAGAGGCGGTGATGGAACACTGGGCTAATAGGCTGCGGCATTCCCAAAAGATCAGGGTCTTCCCAAAGAGAGAGAGAGAGAGAGAGAGAGAGAATGGGTCAGCCTCTCCAAACTCCCATGAAGACTTAAAAGAGAATTTCACTGTTGTCTGTCTGTGTCATCAGTGGGCGAACCTCTCTCTCTCTCTCTCCCTCCCTCCCTCCCTCTTCCACTGAAGTTTATCTTTTTTCCTGTCTTTCATCAGGGAGGTTATTAAACCCTCTGCGGAGCTCGCTGATGTCTAATTACACCAACAGTCAACAAAGGAGAGACTGGAGGAGGAGACCCTGAGATGAAAACACACAGCTGGACAGCGCCATGTTATTAGAATTCTTTGAGCAATAATGTTAACTTGGTCAGTCTTTTAGCGAGTGGCTAATGACTGGCCTGGGTAATGACAGGTCTGAGACCAGGAGCGGCTAGCCTGCAGTGATTCTCCTCTTGGATTGTCGTTAAAGGGTCAAGCCCGGCTTCCATTATGCCCCAAACCCCAAATGACCTTTAAAGGTATCGTATTGTTCTTCTTCTGTCTCGTTTCCAGTACAGTACAAACTTTTCCCCTCTCAAAGCAAGGCAGCGTGTACAGTATGTTCTGCTTGTGTTATTCTAGGGCAACTAATGCCAAGAGGACGCAGTTAACTGCCAAAATAAAGGAATCCCCAACATAAAGTGTCTTAATAGGGCGTTGGGCMACCACGAGCCAGAACAGCTTCAATGGACCTTGGCATAGATTCTACAAGTGTCTAGAACTCTATTGGAGGGATGTGACACCATTATTCCACAAGGATTCCACGAGGATTTCCATAATTTGGTGTTTTGTTGACGGTGGTGGAAAACACTGTCTCATGCGCCGCTCAAGAATCTCCCATAAAGGTTCAATTGGGTTGAGATCTGGTGACATACACACACACTTAAACCCCCTATGCTCCTTTGAGACCCCTCTTTCACTACAGTCCCTGGTTCGAATCCAGGCTGTATCACATCCGGACGTGATTGGGAGTCCCATAGGGCAACGCACAATTGACCCAGCGTCGTCTGGGTTTGGCCGGGGTAGGCCTTCATTGTAAATAAGAATTTGTTCTTAACTGACATACCTAGTTAAATAAAGGTTTAAAGTCACTGAGATCTCTTCTTCTAGCCATGGTAGTCATAATAATGGGCAACTGGGCGTTTTATACATGACACTAAGAGTAAATGTATCCCTCATTTACTAAAGTGTTTCCTTTATTTTGGCAGTTACCTGTATATCATGAGACCATGGTTATGTTCCAATATCCATACTTGCATACCACTTAGAATGAAGCAATGTATTGTGGGTATGTGGTATGATAGTGTGAGCCTCTGACTTGTCTGTGGGCGTGTTGTATTCTGAAGCATACTATATTCTGGTGGCTATGCTACATTGATTTATTGATGTGAATTGTAAACTGTAAAGAAGGGACAATGTTGGTCCCAACAGATGCTAAACAATGAAGCACTGTCCCTATTTGTTTCTCTCTCAGAGCAGCACAGAAGAAGAATGCTTCATCCATCCATCCATTCATCCTTCCTCTCCTTCCTCTCTTGAGGCATATGGAATTGGAACCATATGCCTCATAAGTCCGCCTCATCATAACCACGGCGATGGACGCTGCTGCTGTCGCTAGGGCCTGGCAACTTCCTGCGCAGGATCTAAATATTTACACTCCAGACATCCCAAGTGGCGAGGCCGAGAGGGATTGATGTTTTGGGTTACATAAAGTCCAATCCTTTAGGACACATTGGTTCAACAGATTGTCCTCATAAGCTGGAGCACCAGCAGACTGGTCTGTGCCTGGGAGGCAGTTCTGTTCTATTCTGCTCTTCTCTGTTCTGTTYTGTTCTGTTCTATTCTGTTCTATTCTGTTMTATTCTTTTCTGTTCTATTCTGTCTGTTCTATTCTGTTCTATTATTTTCTGTTCTATTCTTCTCTGCTCTGTTCTATTCTGCTCTGCTCTATTCTGTTCTGTTATATTCTGCTATGTTCTTTTCTTATCTGTTCTATTCTGTTCTGCTCTGCTCTATTCTGTTCTATTCTTCTCTGTTCTATTATTTTCTGTTCTATTCTGTTCTATTCTGCTCTGCTGTGTTCTGTTCTGTTCTGCTCTATTCTATTCTGTTCTGTTCTATTATTCTCTATTCTGTTCTACTCTATTCTGTTCTTCTCTGTTCTATTATGCTCTGTTATATTCTGCTCTGTTCTGTTCTATTCTGCTCTGTTCTATTCTGCTCTGTTCTATTCTGTTCTATTCTGCTCTGTTTTGTTCTATTCTATTCTTCTCTGTTCTATTCTGCTCTATTCTATTATGTTCTATTCTTCTCTGTTCTATTCTGCTCTGTTCTGTTCTGCTCTGTTCTGTTCTGCTTTGTTCTGCTCCTGTTCTGTTCTGCTCTGTTTCTGTTCTTTGCTCTGTTCTATTCTGCTCTGTTTATTTCTGTTCTGCTCTGTTCTATTCTGTTCTGTCTATTCTGTTCTGCTCTATTCATGTTCTTTTGCTTCTGTCTGTTCTGTTCTATTCTATTCTTCTCTGTTCTATTCTGCTCTATTCTATTCTGTTCTATTCTTCTCTGTTCTATTCTGCTCTGTTCTATTCTGCTCTGTTCTGTTCTATTCTGCTCTGTTCTATTCTGTTCTGCTCTATTCTGTTCTATTCTTCTCTGTTCTATTCTGCTCTGTTCTATTCTGTTCTATTCTGTTCTGTCCTATTCTGCTCTGTTCTATTCTATTCTGCTCTGTTCTATTATGCTCTGTTCTATTATGTTCTGTTCTATTCTGCTCTGTTCTGCTCTGTTCTATTCTTCTCTGTTCTATTCTGCTCTGTTCTATTCTATTCTGCTCTGTTCTATTCTGCTCTGTTCTGTTATGCTCTATTCTATTCTGCTCTGTTCTGCTCTGCTCTGTTCTGTTCTGCTCTATTCTGTTATGTTCTGCTCTGTTCTGCTATGTTCTGTTCTGCTCTGTTCTGTTCTGCTCTTTTCTGAAGGTTTTTATCTAATGGACACTGCACAACTGAGAAGAGCATGGTTATAATGTACTAGAACTCAAATCATATTCCTTACAGGCTACAATAAGAATGGATGGTTTGTGTGATGAACTGTACTCTGTATGTACATACATATGTACAGAGATGGAACCACAAACTCATAACTTCAGGTTCCCAGGGAAACAGTGATTGTTGCTGAGAGAACTATCCTGGTTAAATAAAGCTGAACTAACTTCCCACAKTATGTTGTGTTGAGGGAAAGGAAGAAACTGTAGAGCTCCTGATTGGCATCATCCAACAACACCTCTAGCCTTTAGATGGTATCGCCTTCAAAACAGATGACGTGAAACCGAGGAGGTGAGGGAAATCACTTGAGCTGCTATTGTAACGTCAACGGTTAAGAAGCTGAGTAGCTGACCCCGTGGCCCTGGCCATGAAGGCTTAATGTTAGCCCGGGCCTCATCCATCAAATTAGGGCTGGGATCCGGCAGATATTAGCCACAAAGCCCTCTGAAACCACAGCTCTTCCTGCTGTAAAATCACTGGGATCCTCCCTCACAAGGACAGCTTTATGTTCGGCAAAGGCTAACATTATGCTAACGTTATGAAACGGCCAGGGGTGAAGGCAGTATTGGTAGCTGGATTAGAGCCTAATTGAATTGACCTGTTCATAACATCAGCCGCTAAGTACGGAGGGGGGAGTGGGGCTGAGGGCAGATACTGTAAAGTGTACTCTCGAATGATGAGAGGTCATGCATCTAGGGATAGTTTCTCTCGCTCGCTCTCTGTCTCTCTTTTTTTTCTCATTTGGAGAGCTGCCATCGATGTCCCCGTCAATGACAGCACACCTCACCACATTACACTGAAACCCGGGGCAGCGAGAGCTTCCCTGCTCGGCTTGGAGGTGTTTGGATATTGTAATGGGCTCTGTGTGATGTTGTGACGCTGTGCTCTGTGTGATGTTTTGAGGTTGTGATGTTGTGGGCTACGATGTTGTCTGTTGTAATGTTGTGGGGTGTGATTTTGTGATGTTGTTACGGTAATAAACATGAACACATCCGAAACTTTCCAATACAAAAATTCACACACCGGTACATCCTTTTCACACTACGGAGCTGTGATGAACTGGCCTGGTTACATATTCATCATAAAAGGTTTTAACTGGGTGTTGAACAGACTATGGACACACCTGCTGGGCTGGGGCCCCTGGAGCCTCCTTCCTGGGGCTGCGTAGGGCGGTTGCGGTTCTTGTTGCGGTTCTTGTTGGTGGAGCGGGCGGTGCGGATATGCACCTCACTGACTTTAAAGAAGGCCACCATGAAGGGTTGCTTCTCCAGCCCTCCGTCACGCCCCACTAGGCCCGCCTCCTTGGAGCTGATGCTCCGCCCTGTTCCACAGAAGAGAGGAGCCGTCAATCACTTGGACATACTGAATGTGCTACAGTTTACTAAACATAGCCTACAAGGGAGAGTATCATACACCCTACTGATATATTCTTGTGAAACATTTCTGCATTTGTCCTTTGATGGATGTTTAGTGTCCATTACGTATCAAATAGTTGACTTGCAGACATATCAACCTTTCCATTTCAGCATTGTGACAAGCCTAAAAAAGCCCCACTGTTCAGTATCCACTATTGTTTTCTTTTCAAGATGAAAATTCTAAAGTTAGTTAGCATGTTTCCAAAGTTAGCTGTTAGCATGTTTGCAAAGTTAGCCGTTAGCAACATATTTCTAATGTTAGCTGTTAGCATGGTGCTCACCGCTGCTGGTCTCCACTCTGATCTGGAGGCCCAGGTTGTAGTGAGGACTCATCACCCACAAGTTACTGGTGGCCAGGATGTCAAACTCCAGCCAGCCCTCCTCGGCTGCCCACAGCCTGCGAGACTCCAGCAAGAACAGGTCCGCCTCCCTGGGGGCACAGTCACAACAAGCAGCCATGACTGAGGGCCAGCAGCTTTCCCATCTTTACAGAAGTATACATTAAACACTGGTACTCTACCATAACAGATACTGTAGTATATGTCAGTATGACTTTCATGTTTTCTTACAGCCTACATTCAGGGATTTTGGCACTATACACTATGAAGATGATCCGTCTCTAATCCCTATACTGTATGAACCTACACTGAGTGGACAAAACATTAAGAACACCAGTTTTATTTCATGACAGATTGACCAGGTGAATCCAGGTGAAAGCTATTGATGTCACTTGTTAAATCCACTTCAATCAGTGTAGATTAAGGGGAGGAGACGGGTAAAAAAAATATTTTTATGCCTTGAGACAATTGATTGCGTATGTGTGCCATTCAGTGGGTGAATGGCTAAGACAAAATATTTAAGTACCTTTGAATCAGGTATGGTATTAGGTGCCAAGTGCACCAGTTTGTGTSAAGAACTGCAACGCTGCTGGGTTCGTAACATCACCCCACCACCACTCCCCTCCCCGACCTTACCCTACCCTCCCCTCCCTATAACTGTAGCTAGGTCTCGGGTGGAAAAGACAACCACAAGCCGAGTCAGTGAGTGAGCGTGTGTGAGAGAGAAAGAAAGAGGAGAGGTTTGTCCCGTCCCCATTACTGTAATGACACAGCATGAGTCCGCTGGCCCCTCCCCGGGCCGCAGATCAAAGCCCCACAATCACCCAGGTGTTCCGGGAATGCCCCTGCAGTCATGCATCGGCAGCCCCTCATTATTTCTCGTTAATGAGAGAGTTTCTGAGGGCTTCCATATGAGGTCGTTCCCAGTGCCCCCTCCCCCCCAAGCCGTTCCTAGTGCCCCCCTCAGGTAGTTCACACGTTGGGCGCAGCTTGGGTTCTGTGGGCCGGTGCTGAGTCATTCTGAATCCAGGCAGACATTTTAACACCCGTGTACCAGCAGGGGGTCCATCCGAGAGCCGTATGGGGGGCCGTGGCACTAAAGCCCTACTGTAAAGCCTCTAATTGACTGCTTAAATGAACTGGAATAACGTCATAGGTCATACGTCAACGTTTTGTGTTTTTTGTTCCAATAAATCTCCTTTGCTGGGCCTGTCGAATGAATGTAGTTAAAAATGCAGCATATCTGGCTGTTGTTTCGATGGCATGTTCTGTTCTAACATACATTTAGCTTGAGACTGGTGACAAGACTTGGAAACAAAAGAAGGGCCTCTCAGTTCTCAAGAACACCATGTTAATTGGGTACTGAAAGATTGGATGTTTTTGAGACATGATATGGAACTACACTACCAGTCAAAAGTTTGGACACACCTACTCATTCAAGGATTTTTCTTTATTTTTACTATTTTCTACATTGTAGCATAATAGTGAAGACATCAAAACTATGAAATAACACGTATGGAATCACATAGTAACCAAAAATGTATTAAACAAATCAAAATATATTTTATATTTGAGATTCTTCAAAGTAGCCACCCTTTGCCTTGATGACAGCTTTGCACACTCTTGGCATTCTCTCAACCAGATTCACCTGGAATGCTTTTCCAACAATCTTGAAGGAGTTCCCACATATGCTGAGCATTGGCTGCTTTTCCTTCACTCTGCGGTCCAATTCATCCCAAACCATCTCAATTGGGTTGAGGTCGGGTGATCATGGAGACCAGGTCATCTGATGCAGCACTCCATTACTCTCCTTCTTGGTCAAATAGCCCTTACACAGCCTGGAGGTGTGTTGGGTCATTGTCCTGTTGAAAAACAAATGATAGTACCACTAAGCGCAAACCAGATGGGATGGCGTATCGCTGCAGAATGCTGTGGTAGCCATGCTGGTTAAGTGTGCCTTGAATTCAAAATAAATCACAGACAGTCTCACGAGCAAAGCACCCCCACACCATCACCACTCCTCCTCCATGCTTCACAGTGGGAACCACACATGCGGAGATTATCCCTTCACCTACTCTGCATCTCACAAAGACAAGGCAGTTGGAACCAAAAATCTCAAATTTGGTCTCATCAGACCAAAGGACAGATTTCCACCGGTCTAATGTACATTGTTCGTGTTTCTTGGGGCAGAATGACAGATTTGTACCTTGTCAGCTCATGGATTCAATCAAGCAACCTTTCGGTTACTGGCCCAATGCTCGAACCAAATCAAATCAAATTGTTTTGGTCACATACACATGTTTAGCAGATGTTAATGTGAATGTAGCGAAATGCTTGTGCTTCTAGTTCTGACAGTGCAGTAATATCTAACAAGTAATCTAACAATTCCCCAACAACTACCTAATACACAAAAATCTAAAAGGGGTGAATGAGAATATGTACATATAAATATATGGATGAGCAATGATGTACAGTTGCACCTCTGTTCAGCCCTGCTTGCTAGCTTTCCCTACCCTGTGTACTTATTAAAGATTGGGAGCTATAATCAAAGCAATTACAACTTCCAAGACTTGAACCACTTACAAATGAATCTGTTTGTCAGCAAATGTGTTTTGCAAGCTGCACAAGTACGTAGGATTTGCAAGCACAAAGCGATGTTCTCGGATAGCCCACAAACCAAGCTATAATTTGCCTAAAGGTAAACATCCTCCTACAATAATACAATAATTGGATATATATGGTCCCTTTAATCTCCAAATATCTCGCAAATTAAAAGTCTTTGCCTGCGGGCAGCAGAGCACAAACCGCCTATTGTGAAGAGAATGTGGCAGACAAGATCCTCATGATATAGACATAGAAACGCTTTCACGAAAACAAGAATACAGCAAAAAACACGAAAACAAGAATACAGCAAAAAACACGAAAACAAGAATACAGCAAAAAACTTTAAAAATAGCAATTTTATTAAAAATAGCAATTTGATATGATTTGATTTGAGATCTTACAGACTTGTAAATGACCAGAAACATATACAGCAAACGTACGAATACAAATGCACCATTTGTATTACTATGACATGAAGAAAACAGAGGCGTGGACCAAAAAGCATTGTGGGACATATTATGAGACTCTTAGTGACTTTTCCTTAAACAGTGCATCGGTGAACTCAATGCAGAATCTTACATCGTCTCCTACTGTTTTCAAAATATCAATACCATCCAGCTCTTTTATTGTCTGTTGTATCCCAAGTGGGATGTCTCTCCCAGCAGAATCAATGTAAATGCTTACCATGTTTTGGTGCTGCTCTTTTTTGGGACTCTAAAGTCAGGCTATTTTGGTAAGGCGATGTGGTCATGCCTCAATCTAGAGAAAATACATGGCAGAAAACCAGACCTACGCTACCGTGTAATCAATGTCTGGAGAAGTACGTGTAGCTAAGACTTTCCTCTGTACACAGTATACATTATCCCTCATCTCGACAAGCTCAGGACTGACTAGGAGGACGGAGTAGCAGTATACATTATCCCTTCATCTCGACAAGCTCAGGACTGACTAGGACGACGGAGTAGCAGTATACATTATCCCTCATCTCACAAGCTCAGGACTAACTAGGAGGACAGAGTAGCAGTATACATTATCCTCATCTCGACAAGCTCGGGACTGACTAGGAGGACGGAGTAGCAGTATACATTATCCCTCATCTCGACAAGCTCAGGACTGACTAGGAGGACGGAGTAGCAGTATACATTATCCCTCATCTCGACAAGCTCGGGACTGACTAGGAGGACGGTGTAGCAGTATACATTCTCCCTCAATCTCGACAAGCTCAGGACTGACTAGGAGGACGGAGTAGCAGTATACATTATCCCTCATCTCGACAAGCTCAGGACTGACTAGGAGGACGAAGTAGCAGTATATGGTGAAGCGTGATTAGTCATTCCAGAGAACACATTTCCACTGCTCCAGAGTCCGATGGCGGCGAGCTTTACACCACTCCAGCCAACGCTTGGCATTGCACATGGTGATCTTAGGCTTGTGTGCAGCTGTTCGGCCATGGAAACCCATTTCATGAAGCTCCCGATGAACAATTATTGTGTTGACATTGCTTCCCAGAGTCAGTTTGGAACTCGGTAGTGGGTGTTGCAACCGAGGACAGACAATTTGAAAGCGCTACGCGCTTCAGCACTCGCCGGTCCCGTTCTGTGAGCTTGTGTGGCCTGCCACTTCGTGACTGAGCCGTTGTTGCTCCTAGACGTTTCCACTTCAAAATAACAGCACTTACAGTTGACCCGGGGCATACATTTGATGAAATTACTTGTTGGAAAGGTGGCATCCTATGACGGTGCCACGTTGAAAGTCACTGAGCTCTTCAGTAAGGCCATTCTACTGCCAATGTTTGTCAATTGATATTGCATGGCTTAGTGCTCGATGCTATGCACCTGACATAGCCAAATCCACACATTTGAAGGGGTTTCTACATACTTTTGTATATATAGTGTATATACCATTACTGTGATAGCATGACTTCAACACGATAAAGCAGTACAACAAGCTAGCCCTGATATAAACTCATGTATATAGCAATAGCAAGCAGCAAGCTATTTAACTGTAAAAAGGGCCTGATGTGATTATCCTATTGTCATCAGATTGACATATAAGGACTGGACTGTGTGTGTGCAGTGTGTCTTACCTGTTGGGGTGCTCCTGCACCACTTGGTAGACGCTGAGCAGGAGGGTCTCGTTGATGACGACTTGGTTCGCACACTCCTTGTAGAGGCGTAACTCGGAGGCGGTGACGGCCTCACCCTCGGGGATCTGGGACAGGTTGAACTTGAACTCTTTGTGGTGCATTCTGTGAGGCGACAGCTCTCTGTCATACTCCACTGGAAAACACACAGGGCAGAGACATGTTAGAGCCATACATGCGTACTGTACATCAGATGACCATATGTATGTACAACATCGTTGGGTAGAACTTGCTGAGACGCGCAACAGTCAAAGCCAAGGAATTTAAATGAACAGGAGAGATACCTGACCGCAGGATGACTTTTGATGTTTCTTGTATCCCTACGCACCCATTCGTTTACAATGTACAATTAGTTTACAATGTACAATTCGTTTACATAGAGGCATAGTGTTGGGTTTCGTCCTTCAAAGTCTGCGGATGTAAACCCGTGTTACTTTTTTTTTTAAGTGATTTTGAGTCGTCTAGCTAATGAGGCCACACACAGGATGTGCTGTGGGATGTTAGCATGGAGCTCAGCTAGCATAACAAACAGGCTTCGACCTGAAGAGGCCACACAAGGATAGACGTTAATAGTAAAAAATAACTTCTGCCTGCTACACTGTACATGCAGTTAGTTACTTAGACGTTCTATGTATTCCTATGCAGTTAAGTGATTGATGGATATCTCATTCACAGACAACACTGAGGTTCCACCATAAAAAGAGTTTCAAAGCATCACATTTAGACTAATAGGGTTGTGGCTTACTGTTTCCTTAAATAAATCCCCTGTTATTGTCTGCAGTGAAAGCCAATGATTTCGGAGCTGTAAACTCGGTCTGTGTGTTCTAACGACCACTTCAGAGGCTACAAATTACAAAAACCAACTATTACCTCCCCACATAGCTTCCCTCTTTCAATTGCAACATGCATTGCAATAATAATGTGTTCCCCAAGGAAATGGTTCCCATTTCGCTCTGAGACGTCCCCACAA
>NC_036854.1:26473072-26509972 GCF_002910315.2 Salvelinus sp. IW2-2015 | reverse complement strand
GAAAGAGGTGTGGTTTAGTGGAGGAAGAGGTGTTGTTAGTGGAGGAAGAGTTGTAGTGGAGGAAGAGGTGTGGTTTAGTGGAGGAAGAGGTTGTTAGTGGAGGAAGAGGTGTGTTAGTGGAAGAAGAGGTGGTTTATTGGGGGAACTGGTGTGTTTGTGGGGGAAGAGGTCTACTGCTGTGGGCTTTGGCTGGTCCAGTCCTGCTGGCTGCAGACAGAACCTGAGGTAATGAGGGCATCCTTATCCTCGTCATCGCACTCCCTTATCATCCATGTTGTGATTCTAGAACCACACTCCCTTATCAATCCATGGTGTGATCTAGAAACACACTCCCTTATCATCCTGTGTGATCTAGAACCACACTCCCTTATCATCCATGGTGTGATTAGAACACACTCCTTATCATCCAGGTGGATCTAGAACCACACTCCCTTATCGAGTCCTTGGTGTGATCTAGAACACCACTCCAACTTAGTCATTCTCGTGGTGTCGTATCTAGAAGCCACATCTCCTTAATCATCGCAATGGGTGTGATCTTAGACCACACTCCTTTATCATCCATGGGTGATCTAGAACAACACTCCCTTTCATCCATGGGTGACTTAAACCACACTCCCTTATCATGCCATGGTGTGATCTAGAACCACACTCCTTTATCATCCATGGGCAGCTGATGACTAGCAAAATCTTGACCACACCTCTCCAGAGGTTATCATTCATGTGCGGACATTTCTTTGGTCCATAGTTGAATTAAAGAGGTACAAACAACACTCCCTCATCCGGATCCAATCTTAGTTAGACAAAACCTCCACAGTCCGCTATGGTGTGTCTAGGAACCACAACTCCATTATCATCCATCGTGTGCTGATCTGGACCACACTCCCTTATATCCATGGTGGTGATCTCAGAACCACATCCTATTCCATGGTGTGATCTAGAACCACCCAGCTTCCCTTTATCATCCATGGTGTGATCTAGAAACCACACCCTTTATATCATCCATGGTGGTGAATCATAGAACCCACACTGACCCCTTTTCATCCATAGGTGTGGTATCTAGGAACCTCACACTCCCTTAGCATCCATGTCGTGTGATCTAAGAACCACACTCCTCTTAATCAGTAGCATGTTGGTATCTAGAAACTCCAGGCTCCTTAATCATCCATGGTGCTGTATCTAGAAACCACATCTCTTCTCTCTACCTCATCCATGGTGTGATCTAGAACCACACTCCCTTAATCACAGGGTCGAACAAATCTTAATCATGGTGTGATCTACGACCACACTCCTTATCATCCATGGTCGTGATCTGAACCACACTCCCTTATCATCAAGTGGTGTGATCTAGAAACCACACTCCTTTATCATCCATGGTGTCGAACACATCCTTAGAAGTCCATGGCATCGGCCATAGCTCAGCTTATTTCACCATCGGTGTGATCTAGAAGCCATCACGCCTATCATCATCGTGGTGAATACTGACCACACCCTGCCCAAACTTGATCACATCCAATTCAGGTGATCTAGAGCAGTCCTGAAACACTGACTTCTCCACATTCCTATCCATATCCATGAGTGTGATCTATAGAGAACACCACAACTCCCCTTATCGTCCAATTGAGGTGTCAGAACACTGATCGTAATGAGTGGATCGCAAACCAGCATCCTGTTAATCATCTCTTGGTGTGACATCTATACACGTCTATACCGACGTATGATCTGCGCCTTTTCTTTTATCATTCCATTGGCAATTGTGATCTTACAGGCCACACTCCCTACATCCATGTGTAATCTAGCGCACTCCGTTACGTTGGTGTGATCTAAGAACCACTAACTCCTTTATCATCCATGGGTGTGATCTAGAACCACAACTCCCTTTATCGTCAACAAATGGTGTGCTCTGGACCACCACTCCCTTAATCATCCATGTGTGATCTAGAACCACACTCCGCTTATCATCCATGGTGTGATCTAGAACACACGCCGTTTATCACCATGTGTGATCTGGGACGAGGCTGAGGGCTGGATGAGCCCCGCTGTGCTGAGGGTGTGAGCGATGCTTGTATTTTTGTTGTATGGTATGTGGTACTGTATGTGTGTAGTGTATGGTTCTTTATGTGTGGTATGTGTATGTTGTACTTTATCGTGTGCGCGTGTGTGTAAAGTGGGTGACCTCAGGTAAATACTGAAGGCGATTGTATGAGAGGGGGAGTTTAATCCTCAAGGGGAGTATCTCTGGTAAACCCTAAATTAAAGAAGAGTGTCACCATCTCCAGGGTGCTGCTTGTCTTCGTAGCTGTGCCTCACTAGTGAGACGGGAACGGGGGTCCCACAGTGTATGTCCTCTACTCCCCGTGAGACCCTCCAAAGTGGATCTCCTCCTAATTGGGAAAACATATGCAGGAGGGACATGAGGTATGGAGATCGCGGGGGGGGGCTCACTAATGTAATGTCTCTAGGAGTGAAGCTATTGTAATTGATCAAACCAGTGAAGTATTTTTATACTATAGTACTGAACCCTCCCCTCCCCCCCTCCAAATCCCTGCTCTACCATTTAATTCACGCTCAGATTGTTGGGGAAGGGCTGGCGTGGTGGAGGTGAAGTGTGGGCTCTATGTCTGAATCTCACACGGGATTGCTGCATGGAAATCTGTTCAGAGCGGAAGAGCGGAACAGGATACTCCATCAAGACTGAGTTGTGAGGCGTCCGGCTGGCCTTGTACTGATGTGGCAGAAAACACACAGCCAGTGAATTCCAGCCCTTGGGAACTAGAAGGGTGATGGTGAATTGGTGATAGTGTGTGTGGTGAGAGAAAGTGTGTGTGTTTGTGTGTGTACTGAGCATGCTTTAGAGGAAGGAAAGCTGGGGCACACTCTGGTTATTGCTTCCTCCTCTCTCTCTCTCTCTTCTCTCTCTCTCTCTCCCTCTCTCTCCTCTCTCTCTCTCTCTCTCTCTCCTCCTCTCCCTCCCCCTCAACCTTCCTCTCTTTCTCTTCCCCTCTCTCTCTTCTCTCTCTCTCTCCCTCTCCCTCTCTCTCTCTCTGTGTGGTTTATTGAACTGTAGGGAAAGTGGTCTTTAGAGAGAGAGAGAGAGAGAGAGAGAGAGAGAGAGAGAGAGAGAGAGAGAGAGAGAGAGAGAGGAGGAAGCAATAACCAGAGTGTGCCCCCAGCTTTCCTTCCTCTAACCATGCTCAGTCACACACAAACACACACACTTTCTCTCACCACACACACTATCACCAATTCACCATCACCCTCTAGTTCCCAAGGGCTGGATTCACTGGCTGTGTGTTTTCTGCCACATCAGTACAAGGCCAGCCGGATGCCTCACAACTCAGTCTTGATGGAGTATCCTGTTCCGCTCTTCCGCTCTGAACAGATTTCCATGCAGCAATCCCGTGTGAGATTCAGACATAGAGCCCACACTTCACCTCCACCACGCCAGCCCTCCCCAACAAATCTGAGCAGTAAATTAAATGGTAGAGCAGGGATTTGGAGGGGGGGAGGGGAGGGGTTCAGTACTATAGTATAAAAATACTTCACTGTTTGATCAATTACAATAGCTTCACTCCTAGAGACATTACATTAGTGAGCCCCCCCCCCCCGCGATCTCCATACCTCATGTCCCTCCCTGCATATGTGTTCCCAATTAGGGAGGAGATCCACTTTGGAGGGTCTCACGGGGAGTAGAGGACAGTACACTGTGGGACCCCCGTTCCCGTCTCACTAGTGAGGCACAGCTACGAAGACAAGCAGCACCCTGGAGATGGTGACACTCTTCTTTAAGTTTAGGGTTTACCAGAGATCATCCCCTTTGAGATTAACATCCCCCCTCCATACAATCGCCTTCAGTATTTACCTGAGGTCAACCACTTACACACACGCGCACACATAAAGTACAMACATACACATACACACATAAAGTACACACATACACATACACACATACAGTACACACATACACATACACAAAAATACAAGCACGCTCACACCCTCAGCACAGCGGGGCTCATCCCAGCCCTCAGCCTCGTCCCAGATCACACCATGGATGATAAAGGAGTGTGGTTCTAGATCACACCATGGATGATAAGGGAGTGTGGTTCTAGATCACACCATGGATGATAAGGAGTGGTGGTCCCAGATCACACCATGGATGATAAAGGAGTGTGGGTTCTAAGATCACACATGGATGATAAAGGAAGTGTGGTTCTAGATACACCCATGGATGATAAGGGAGTGTGGTTCTAGATCACACCATGGATGATAAGGGAGTGTGGTTCTAAGATACACCATGGATGATAAGAGGAGTGTGTCCGTAGATCACACCATGGATGATAAAGGAGTGTGGTTCTAGATCACACCATGGATGATAAAGGAGTGTGGTCTAGATCACACCATGGATGATAAGGGAGTGTGGTTCTAGATCACACCATGGATGATAAGGAGTGTGGTCAGATCACAACATGGATATGAAAGGGAGTGTGGTTCTAGATCACACCATGGATGATAAGGAGTGTGGTTCTAGATCACACAATGGATGATAAGGGAGTGGTTCTAGATCACACCATGGATGATAAGGGAGTTGTGGTTCTAGATCACACCATGATGATAAGGAGTGGTGGTTCTAGATCACAACCATGGATGATAAGGGAGTGTGGTTCTAGATCACACCATGGTGATAAGGGAGTGTGGTTCTAGATCACACCATGGATGATAAGGGAGTGTGGTTTCTAGATCAACCATGGATGAATAAGGGAGTGTGGTTCTAGATCACACCATGGATGATAAGGGAGTGTGGTTCTAGATCACACATGGATGATAAGGAGTGTGGTTCAGATCACACCATGGATGATAAGGGAGTGTGGTTCTGATCACACCATGGATGATAAGGGATGTGGTTCTAGATCACACCATGGATGATAAGGGAGTGTGGTCAGATCACACCATGATGATAAGGAGTGTGGTTCTAGATCACACCATGGATGATAAAGGAGTGTGGTTCTAGATCCACCATGGATGATAAGGGAGTGTGGTTCTAGATCACACCATGGATGATAAGGGAGTTGTCAATCACACATGGATGATAAAGGAGTGTGTCTAAGATCACACCATGGATGATAAAGGAGTGTGGTTCTAATCAGACCATGGATGATAGAGTGTGTTCTAGATCACACCATGGATGATAAGGAGTGTGGTTCTAGATCACACCATGATGATAAGGAGTGTGGTTCTAGATCACACCATGGATGATAGGGAGTGTGTTCTAGATCACACCATGGATGATAAGGAGTTGTTTCTAGATGCACACCATGGATGAAAGGGAGTGTGGTTCTGATCACACCATGGATGATAAGGAGTCGAGGACGAGGATAAGGATGCGCCTCATTCACCTCAGGTTCTGTCTGCAGCCAGCAGGACTGACAAGCCCAAAGCCCACAGCAGTAGACCTCTTCCCCCACAAACACACCAGTTCCCAATAACACTACACACTCTTCCTCCACTAACACACCTCTTCCTCCACTAACACACCTCTTCCTCCACTAACAAACCTTTCCTCACCTAACACACCTCTTCCTCCACTAACACACCTCTCCTCCATACACACCCCAATAACACACCTCTTCCTCCACTAACACACCTCTTCTCCACTAACACCTCTTCCTCCACTAACACACTCTTCCCCAAAACACACCAGTTCCCCAATAACACACTCTTTCCCTCCACTAACACACCTTTTCCTCCACTAACCACACCAGTTCCCCAATAACACAACCCTCTTCCTCCACTAACACACCTCTTCCTCAACTAACACACCTCTTCCTCCACTAACACACCTCTTCCTCCACTAACACACCTCTTCCTCCATAACACACCTCTTCCTCCAAACACCTCTCTCACAACACACCTCTCTCCACTAAACACACCTCTTCCTCCACTAACACACCTCTTCCCCCACCACCATTTCCCAATAACACACCTCTTCCTCCACTAACACAACCTCTTTCTCCAACTAACACCAAATTCCTCATAACACACCAGTTCCACAATACACACCATTTCCCACTAACACACCTCTTCCTCCACTAACACACCTCTTCCTCCACTAACACACCTCTTCCTCCATCTAACACACCTTCCTCCACTACACACCTCCTTCCCTCCACTAACACACCTCTTCCTCACTAACACACCTCTTCCTCCATAACACCCTCTCCCCACTAACACACTCTCCTCAATAACCCTCTTCCTCATAACACACCTCTTCCTCCACTAACACACCTCTTCCTCCACTAACACCCTCTTCCTCCACTAACACACCTCTTCCCCACAAACACACCTTCCCCAAATAACACACCTCTTCCTCCACTAACACACCTTTTTCCTCCACTAACACACCTTCCCCATAACACTACCATCCAACACACCTCTTCCTCCACTAACACACACTCTTCTCCACAACACACCTCTTCCTCCACTAACACACCTCTTCCTCACTAACACACCTCTCCTCCACTAACACACCTCTTCCTCCACATAACAACCTCTTCTCCTCCACTAACACACCTCTTCCTCCCTAAACACACCTCTTCCTCCACTAACACACCTCTTCCTCCATCTAACACACCAAAAACCCCTTCCTCCACTAACACATCCCCTTCTCTCCACTAACACACCTCTTCCTCTCACTAACACACCTCTTCCTCCACTAACACACCTCTCCTCACTAACACACACTCTTCCTCCACTAACTACACCTCTTCCACCTCCACTAACACACCTCTTCCTGTCCACTAACACACCTCTTCCTCCACTAACAAACACTCTCTTCCTCCACCTCCAAACACACCTCTTCCTCCAGCTAACACACCTCTTCCTCCACTAACACACCTCTCCTCCACTAACACACTCTTCCTCCACTAACACACTCTTCCTCCACTAACACACCTCTTCCTCCAATAACACACCTCTTCCCCACATAACACACCTCTTCCCTCCACTAACACACCTCTTCCTCCACTAACACACCTCTTCCTCCACTAACACACTCCTTCCCCTCACTAACACACCACGTTCCCCACATAACACACTCTTCCTCACTAAACACACCTCTTTCCTCCACTAACACACCTCTCAACCAATAACACACCCGTTCCCCACACTAACACACCTCTTCCCACAACACACCCCCCAAACACACCTCTCCTCCACTACACACCTCTCCTCCCTAACACACCTCTTCCCCACTAACACACCTCTTCCCTCCACTAACACACCTCTTCTCACTAACACACCTCTTCCCACTAACACACCTCTTCCTCCACTAACACACCTCTTCTCCACTAACACACCTCTTCCCCACTACACACCTCTTCCTCCACTAACCACAACCCCTTCCCCCACTAACACACCTCTTCCTCCACTAACACACCTCTTCCCTCCACTAACACACCTCTTCCTCACTAACACACCTCTTCCTCCACTAACACACCTCTTCCTCCACTAACACACCTCTTCCTCCACTAACACACCTCTTCCCCCACTAACACACCCGTTCCCCCACTAACACACCCGTTCCCCCACTAACACACCTGTTCCCCCAAGGGGCCGTGTTAGCGGGGGCCTGAGAGAGGGGTCGCGGTATTCCAAATGACTTTACAACTCCCACTTAGCACCCATGGGTTTAAGATGGAGGCTTGAAACGCAATGGTCCATCGAGCTTTTCAAGACTGAAATCAAAGAGAATTGTTCTCCAATACATGCTGTTTAGATCAGCCAGAAAACATCCGTCTTGATTTAAACTGAACTGAGATCTAGAGTGAAAATGKAAATTGGGATTAGTAGAGATTGAGATGCTTCTTCTGAGAGGTATTCCGTGCTTCTTCTGAGCGTTATAAACGTCTTGCTAACAGTAGTTGGTGGAGACAGAGCAGTGTGTGTAGGGTCTGAGGGAGCTGGGAGAGTTAGGGTGGGCTGACCAGATGCAGACCTCCAGCACAGAGAGCGTGGTCACATGCTGGAGCACAACCACAGTGTGTGGTCACAAAGACAGTGCAAGTTTATGCACATACACACACACGCAGTGGAAAAGTACACAGAGCAACCCTAGAGACAGTGGGACCTGTGAAAGTATCCTGCAGACCTGATAATGGAATAGAATGTCTCGGATGATTCACCAGAAGATGGTGGGCGATACGACCAACAGAGAAAGAGATAAAAAGGGACACGGAAATAGAGGAGAGAAGAAGAAGAAGAAAGGGATGTTGGAAAGCTCTAATTGGTGCCTGTTTTCACGTTTCCACCTGCGCAACTTGTGGCTTTAGGGTCCCGCTGCTTTTGTCATCAGCCCCCACACAGTCTGGATGCTCTCCAGCCTCGGCACAGATACTAGTGTGAAATGACACAGAGGAAACTAAATGGGATACGCAACTCCAGGAGAGGGAGAGAGACAGAGAGAGAGAGACAGAGAGAAAGAGAGACAGAGAGAGAGAAAGAGAGAGAGAGAGAGAGAGAGAGAGAGAGAGAGAGAGAGAGAGGATACAATGAGAAAATAAACCAAAATGAGAAAGATTCACTTAAATTAATTGAGGTCGTGTTGACCTGTTTGTCACAGACTGAGTGAATTCAGGAAAAGTCTGGTACACAGAATAGAAGGTTAAGGAATGACAGAAAAGACAAGACAGAAGAAGGTAGAAAAGAGAGGGAGGGAGCTGAGAGCACAGAGGAGAGAGTGTCTGAAGTGTTAAGAAGGACCGTGCTGACGCTGAGGGAAAGAGAGATGGAGAGGTGGGTGGATGGTCAGGCGGCTCTGTGGTCAGTGGTCAACGGCGTCTCTCACTCTGTGTTTTCCATCCAGTCCCCTGTAAGGAGCCCCCTTCCGTTTAATCCCTCAGCATCCAGTCTTATCCCTCCCCGCCCGCAACCGCAAAGAAAAACAAGGTCTGTCTCCCCCCACAGCACTGCTCCTCAGGCCAGCTAGTAGCTACACACCACGACCCCCTCCCAAACCAAAGAGGCACTGTAGCAAAGTGTGGTGGTTAACACTCAGTGGATAGCAGGTCTCTAAAAGCTGCATTGGGGAGGTCTGTGTGTCAATGTCAGTGTGTTTCAGCTGCGTCATGGTTTGACAACATGAGGTTTAAGGGGAGAGCTAGCCCAGTAGTGTTCAGTCAGGGTTGCCCAAGTCGGCAGGGGAGAAGACCGATTATTTATGTTAATAATTCCTCACAGTAAGAAGGTTTTACTTGGGGCACCCCACCACTCTGATAAAGATGTTTGGATCCATGGATATTGTTGTTTTAAAACCCTGTTTCTGATTATAGCTGGAAACTATATTGCCTAACTCTTACGCTATTCCATTTAAGTAGAATGTTCATTACAAATCCATGACTGGAAGTGCAGAGAAGTCTGTTATATTACAGCTGTAATTCTCAAAGTTGTAAATAAACACTTTTATTTTTTTAACCTTTATTTAACTAGGCAAGTCAGTTWARAACACATTCTTATTTTCAATGACAGCCTAGGAACAGTGGGTTAACTGCCTTGTTCAGGGGCAGAATGACAGATTTTTACCTTGTCAGCTCGGAGGATTCAATCTTGCAACCTTCAGTTACTAGTCCAACGCTCTAACCACTAGGCTACCTGTCGCCCTTTTGACCTGAGGCATATAACATRCATTATTGTTAGCCACAATAGAAAACAACCAAACCCAAAAGAAGAGCTCGGGGTTAGACCCGAACCAACAATTCAGACTGTAAATGTACTCAACAATCCGCTTTGTCGTTAAGTCTTTCTAATTTGCTGTTGATTCAGGAATGAGCTGCCATACCCACAATGCATAGTTGTGAACTAAAGCGAGAGATAAAAGCCACTACAGTTTGCACAAGCTCTTCAATAAAATCTTTGCACCCCATCAAACAGTCAGACCAGACATGAAGAACATATTATTTTCGAAAGCCGTCGCCGATGGTGAAACCGATAAAAATGCAACACGGCCCAAGGCATGTGAAGAATTCATATCATGTTTATGTAATTATACTATGATTATCTCTGACTTCCCTCTCAGATTTGATGGCTTCTGATGGCTTCACACATCCCAATGCCAGTGTTCATGATTAAAGGTTTGTTCCTTGGGAAACTTTTGGGAGTTCACACGGGGGGGCTGAATATTCAAGAGGACTGCACATTATGAACCGAAGCCAAACAAAAAATACATTTCTCAAAGTAAAAAACTGTAAAAAGTTAAAAGGTACACTATGCAGAAATCTCAATTTTCTGGTTTGCAAAAATGTCCGTTTATGTGACAAGCAAAGTGTAGTGTAGAGAATAATTATAGCATCTAAACCGCTGTGAAATATATTTTCCATTACCAAAAAATATAGCATTTTCAGCTGTTTGAAGCTGGTGTAYAAWACCSAAAGTAAAAGACGTAAAAACAAAACTTAAGAACGGGAAGCATAGAAATAGCRCACATAGAACAGATCTACCGCTTCTTAGACTTGCTTTCAAAGGGAATGACAGATTTATAACTCACATCTCTATGTGAATTTGGCGGGTCGCCCAAACACTTACATATTTCAGTTCCTGGGCTTCCATTCAACTTCATACTCTATTTGTTGGCATTAGGAGTCCATGCAAAAACTCATCCCTTTGAAAAACATGCTTTTACTTATAAAAGTTTAGACTTTTCGCAGTCCCACATCTCTGCGGCGGAGGTGGTGGTCGTATCCATCTGCCTGAGGGGCTGCCATGCTCCACTTCCCCAAAGGGCCTGTCTCCACGTCCTGCTGGCCTGAAAGGCTTTGTTGWAATGCAGCTAGATGAGGTCTGGTTGTGGGGGTGGGAGTGGGGGTTTAGGGGTCCCTGGACACTCTTCCCGGGCTCTGATCCTCTACTTTGACCCGGAGCCTGCATCAAAGCATGCCCACCAGGAGACACCGGTCCAGGCATGGGTCACTGGCGGGACCGGGGGTTTACGACGGAGATGTACCCCCGTGCACACACACAAATGCACACACTCACATAGTCACAGCCCCCACAGAGCTCAACCCCCACACAGCTCAGCCCTCACACAGCTCAGCCCCCACACAGCTCAGCCACCACACAGCTCAGACCCCAATCAGCTCAGCCCGCAAAAAGCTCAGCCCCGAACACCAGCTCAGCCCCACACACTCAGCCCCACACAGCTTTCAGCCCCACACAGCTCAGCCCCACAGCCAGCCCCACACAGCTTCAGCCCCCACACAGCTCAGCCACCACACAGCTCAGCCCTCACACAGCTCAACCACCACACAGCTCAGCCCCCACACAGCTCAGCCCTCACACAGTCAAAGGCCCTACACAGTTCAGCACCGGTCAGAGCACAAAAAAATAGAAAATGAATGGGCAGTCCAACCCACCATGATGAGGATATGATGCAGGAGACAATCCCTGGCAAAGACTGTCATAGACCATGAGCAGTTGAAGAAGAGTCTTCAAGCTGAAACTGGCCAACCGTTGGCCCATTAGCCTTCCAGGTTACATAATGACATCACTCAGGAACAATTCCACACTAGAACATTAGAATCCTATTTTGACTGTAATCATAATCCTTTAAAAATAAATCAGGAGTCTGATACAAACCCCTGACAGGAAGCTGTCTGGACGCATTTCTCCACCGCCCAGTCTGTCAGCGCTGCATTCCACACGAATGCCCAGAAAACATATCTAATCTGGTCACACTTTTCAGGTTTTATAGTCCCAGGGCACTCAGAAGGTATGGGTAATTTGTGATAATTGCAGCTCTGTTGAGACTCTGCTAAAAGATGACTGCCTGTCCATGCATGGCCTTGGATGTAACCAACAGAGACTATCAGGAGCCCCAATCGGCGGACGACTGAATGGTAGCAGTCATCCCCCTCATACCTGTGTGTCATTGGGAGATTTCATTCTTCCACAGCTCTCAGGACAGAACTATACTTCTGAGAGGAATTTATTCTGTGTGTATTTAGTATTTTATTAGGACAGTCTTAGTTATCTTAAAATAAATAATAATGTATAACCAGATTTTTTATTACCAGATCCAGTTTAGATCTAGAGTTTAAGAGATTATTAATACTCTGCTCTTAGTCTTAGATATATTCAGGACCAGTTTGTTGCTGGCCACTCATTCTGAAATGAACTGCAACTCTGTGTTTAGAGTAACAGGGATTTCACTAGCTGTGGCCGCTGATGTGTATAGGGTTGAATCATCAGCATACATGGACACACAGGCTTAGTTTTTCAAGAAGGACAATCATCTCTGCATCACTCCACCGATCAGGCATTATGGTAGAGTGGCCAGACGGAAGCCACTACTCAGTAAATGGCACATGACATCCCGCTTGGAGTTTGTCAAAAGGCACCTAAAGACTTCCCCAACCATGATAAACAAGATTCTCTGGTCTGATGAAACCAAGATGAAACTCTTTGGCCTAAATACCGAGCATCACGTCTGGAGGAAACCTGGCACCATCCCTATGGTGAAGGATGGTGGGGGCAGCATCATGCTGTGGGGATGTTTTTCAGGGGCAGGGACTGGAAGACTAGTCAGGGTTGAGGGAAAGATAAACGGAGCAAAGTGCAGAGAGATCCTTGATGAAAACCTGCTCCAGAGCGCTCATGATCTCAGACTGGGGGCGAAGGTTCACCTTCCAACAGGACAACGACCCTAAGCACACAGTCAAGACAACGCATGAGTGGCTTCAGGACAAGTCTCGGAATGTCCTTGAGAGGCCCAGCCAGAGCCCGGACTTGAACCTGATCGAACGTCTCTGGAGAGACCTGAAAATAGCTKTGCAGCAATGCTCCCCATCCAACCTGACAGAGCTTCAGAGGATCTGCAGAGAAGAATGGGAGAAACTCCCCAAATACATGTGTGCCAAGCTTGTAGCGTCATACCCAAGAAGACTGCTTCAACAAGGTGCTTCAACAAAGTACTGAGTAAAGGGTCTGAATACTTACGTAAATGCGATATTTCAGTTTTTATTTTTTGCTTTGTCATTATGAGGTATTGTGAGGGGGGAAAAAACTATTTAATCCACTTTGTAATAATACTTTCCGAATGCTCTGTACCATTTGGTCTACGATGGCAGAGGGCGTAAAGCCATAACACATGTTTTTCCGCTAACAGATTATGGTCAATAATGACTACGGCTGCACTGAAACCTAACAGTACACAGCTCCAACCATCTTCTTATTATCAATTTCTTTCAGCCAATCATCAGTCATTTCTGTCAGTGCAGTACATGTAGAATGTTCTTCTCTATAGACATGCTGAAAGTCTGTTGTGAATTTGTTCATAATGAAATAACATTGTATTTGGTCAAACACAATTCTTTCCAAAAGTTTGCTAAGAGACTTATTGATCTGCTGTTAGAACCAGAAAAGGACGCTTTACCATTCTGGGGTAGCGGAATGACTTTAGCTTCCCTTCAGGTCTGGGGGGGGGGGGGGGGGGGGTGGTGAATGATCCGAACTCAGATTAAAGATGTGAGAAATAGGAGCAGCAAAATATTCTGCTACTATCCTCAGTTGTCAATACCAGGTGGTTCGTCATTATGGACGGCCAGCAACTATTTTTTTCAACTCTTCCACGCTAACTTTATGCCATTTTAATTTCATTTGCTTTTCTTTCAGAATTCGGTATGTTAAGCATGAATATAATGGTTCACAGTTTGTTCTTGCCATTTCATGCCTGWGTTTGCCCACTTTGAAAATGAAGTATAATTGGCCACATCAAAGGGTTTTGTGATGAATGAGTCATCTGATTCAATACAAGACAGTGTTGAACTAGTCTTTCTGCCCTAAATTTCATTTAAAGTTCTCCAAAGCTTTTTTTTAAAATCTTAGTTTCATAATACAGTTTCTTCTTATTTTTGTTCAGTTGCAAATGTCTCAATTTGCAGTATGTCAGCCAATCAGATGTGCTGCCAGACTTATTAGCCACTCCTTCTGCCCCATCTTTCAACCATACAGTTTTTCAGTTCCTCATCAATCCACGGCGCCTTAGCAGTTCTAACAGTCACTTTATCAATAACTAAAAAGGAGCAATTTCATAAATGCTTGAAGTGCAATGTCTGGATGCTCCTCCCCATTACACATATTAAACCAATCAATCTTCTTTACATATTCAGCATAGGAATCACTACAAACCTTTTTGTATGATCTCTTATACATTATTTTAAGTCGTACCTTTGGAACTTTGGCTTTTCTGGATACAGCTTTTATATTGTGGTCACTACATCCAATGGGTGGATACAGCTTTAGAACAAAGTTCTGCAGAATTGGTAAAAATATAATCAATACATGTGGATGATATAGTTCCTGKASTGTTTGTAAACACCCTGGCAGGTTGATTAATGAACCAGATTACAGGCGTTGGTTGCAGTAAGCAGCTTCCTCCTGAGCGGACCACTCTATGAAAACCAGTCAATGTTTAGGTCGCCCAGAAAATAGACCTCTCTGTTAATATCAAACACATTATCAAGCATTTCACACATATTATCCAAAAACGGACTGTTAGCACTTGGTGGCCGCTAGCAGCACCCCAAAAGAAGAGGCTTTACATGTGGCAGGTGAACCTGCAACCAAAACACTTCAACAACCTTTGGCATGGGATCCTCTCCGAGCTACACAGGAATTTGGCTCTGGACATATACAGCAACAACTCCCCCATATTTTTCCCTGTTTTTCCTGAAAAACTCCCCAGTCCTTAACAATTACATGCATACCCCTAACATGATAAGCCACCACTAAGCTTGAAAATATGGAGAGTGGTACTCAGTAACAAAAAGTTAATTGCTCTGCCAATTTTTTAAAGTACTACTTCAGTGCCTTATTGCAAACAGGATGCATGTTTTGGAATATTTCTATTCTGTCCAGGCTTCCTTTTTCCCCTCTGTCTGTATCTGTGTAGTGACTGGGTGTATTGATACACCATTCAAAGTGTAATTAATAACTTCACGATGCTCAATGTCTGCTTTTTACATTTTTTTAACCATCTACCAATAGGTACCCTTCTTTGAGAGGCATTGGAAAACCTCCCTGGTCTTTGTGGTTGAATCTGTGTTTGAAATTCGCTGCTTGACTGAGGGACCTTACAGATAATTGTATGTGTGGGGTACAGAGATGAGGTAGTCATTCAAAAATCATGTTAAACACTATTATTGCACACAGAGTGAAACTTACTGTGACTTGTTACGTACATTTTTACTCCTGAACTTATTTAGGCTTGCCTTAACAAAGGGATTGAAGACTTATTGACTCAAAACATTTCAGCATTTCATTTTTTGTTAATTTGTAAAAATTCTGAAAAACATAATTTCCCTTTGACATTATGGGGTATTGTATGTAGGCCAGTGACAGAAAAATCTAAATGTAATCAATTTAAAATTCAGTCTGTCAATTCTTTCTGAAGGCACTGTATGTAAATGAGTCTCATTGGTGTCTAATATATGAATGTTATCTGAGGTTAGCTAGTTATTGATTTCATGCACCTTATTTCTTAGGCTGCATATCTTATATGGGCTATTTTTAGCCCTTTCCTGGGTAGTTTATTAGACATAATATGGGAAACCACAAACAAAGCAAGCCATCAATCAGGGTGCGGGGCTTAGACTATGAACCCGTCGGATTGGGTCTCTTACCCCTTTCAGGCTTGTGGGTGGGAGGGTGGACAATGAGCCTGTCGTAGCAGATGTACTGTAAGCAAGTCCCCTCGCTCTCTGGTTTCTGTCATGGCTGGGATCAGGTCCCTAGCCCCTGGTGCACCGTTTTCAGAGTAGTTCTCCTTGAGGAAGGTGTTGGTTCCTCTCAAGTTCTTGGCTCTCTCCATGTCCTTCTACCTCAGGAACTTTACCACTATCGACCTGGGTCTCTCACCTGGGCCAGAAATAGGTTTTCCAATCCTGTGGGCGCACAGAGCAGGCTCACCTCAATCTTCTTAGGATCTATCTGATCATTTGTATCACTTTCTCTTCAGACTCGATCCAGGTCTCATGTGGAGATTGTGAATCCATCCACAACAATGTTACATGCCATGATTGTCCTTCTAGGTAATCCTGGTTCCTTGTCATTAATATTGATTCACAGACAGTGTTGATGTCTTTCCTCATAAACTAACAGTTATTTGCCATACTGCTGCAGTCCTTTTCAACTCATCAAGCTCTCCCTGGGAGAAATTAAGACTGGTTTTCTGGTCCTGTACCTCTCTGGTCAGATCGTCCATTCTTTTGGTTGTTGAATCTACCAGTACTTAGACAAAGCAATTTTCCTGATGTAGAATATGTTTTGGTCGGTCTAAAAGTTATTTCACCTGCGCAAGCGTGACACTGTCCTTTGTTTGGCGTGGTAGTAGTGTAGTTTAAGATTGGTGTAGCAAGTAGTTCCAGCCCGGTCAGGGAACAATTCACAACCATTATTTCGGTCTTTCTCTCCAAACGTCTAATTATCCACTCCTTGTCACCATTCATCTGTTATAAATTGCAATGTAACAATGTAACTAAGTAACAATGTAACAATGTAACAAAGTAACAATGTAGCAAAGTAACAATGTAGCAAAGTAACAATGTAGCAAAGTAACAATGTAACAAAGTAACAATGTAACAAAGTAACAAAGTAACAATGTAACAAAGTAACAATGTAACAAAGTAACAATGTAACAAAGTAACAATGTACAAAGTAACAATGTAAACAAAGTAAAGTACAAATAACAATGTAACAAAGTAACAATGTAACAAGTAAGAAGTGTGATAAAGTGTGTCTGTTCTTTTGTCAGTTTCTCTGAGTTAGCAAGAGTGTGTGTGTGTGTGTGTGTGTGTGTGTGTGTGTGTGTGTGTGGTGTGTGTGTGTGTGTGTGTGTGTGTGTGTGGTGTGTGTGTGTGTGTGTGGTGTGTGTGTGTGTGTGTGTGTGTGTGTGTGTGTGTGTTGTGTGTGTGGTGTGTGTGTGTGTGTGTGTGTGTGTGTGTGTGTGTGCGTGTGTGTGTGTGTGCGCACGCTTAAGGCCTCAGGTGTTCACAGAGCAGGCTCATTATCATTAATAGTCAGTAGCGACTTCTTCAACAGCCCTTGTGAGAGCAGCCATTCTCATTCGCTACCCAATGTAAGCCAATAGCCTGTCAACAAATAGGGTAATATCTTTTGAGAAGAAATATCATACAAATCCTGGAAATGGGCTGGAAAATAAACACTCAAATTCTTTCCCACTTTTTGAAATGGAGAATTGAAATAAAAACAGCTAAAACACAGCTGATACAACAATCTTCTTGGAACAGACTAATGGTGGTCTACTCTGCAGTGGCAGTCTCACAGAACGGGATCTTCTCAAACAATCCTGWRATGTCTCTCCTCCCTGACATCCCAATCCTGAGATGTCTCTCCTCCCTGACATCCCAATCCTGTGATGTCTCTCCTCCCTGACAGCCCAGGACAGCGGTCGCTTGGGGGGGATGGGGGGGGCGTTAGATGCTTTCACTCACACACAATGAAATAAACCCAGCTAAACATTGTTAAACAAAGTAAGAGCGATATCAGGTTCTTGGCTGGTGTTTGTCCATAAAGCACGCAAGAGACAATACTGAGATCAGCATCATTATTACCTCACATACTGCTAAACACTTAGACATATTCAAGGCATTCATACTGTACACATAGAAGTGTTCACATGGCTCTTATCCTGACCTCAAAGTTCTCTGTCTCTTGCCTGACGACTCGTCCTGAATTTAATTCCCGCTGCTCAATCAATCGCTCCATACATTCAGTCTGAAACTGCTGTCCATCAATGTCTGTCTTTAAGGAAGAATCAATGGCCATCCGATTGGGAGCTCTTTAAAAAGCCTCTGATCTAATTCCTTCCACTACTGTAGGATTCTCCGTCCTTGATGTTTTGGTCAATTTCCTCTGAGATTTATAGGCTACAGACAACGAAAGCTACTGCTTTCCTATGGGCCAAACTACTGACCCTCTATAAAAAATGGCTCCCTTGCTACTTCTCAGTTTGGCTTCCATTAGTACAAACTAAATATAAACAGAGATGTACTGCGTTGTTTTCTGATGCACTTTCTTTTCTTCTCTCCCCCAAATCTGTACGTTTCTAATTTCCGCCATCTTTTTTTTTAATACTCTGACAAGTCTGTGATGATTTTTGTCAAGGTTCCCTGTTATTGGCCTTTCAGGATTTGAGGAATTCCATTTTTGAGGGCTGGTTCCTAGTGTGTGTGTGTGTGTGTGTGTGTGTGTGTGTGTGTGTGTGTGTGTGTGTGTGTGTGTGTGTGTGTGTGTGTGTGTGTGTGTGTGTGTGTTGTGTGTGTGGTGTCTGTGTGTGTGTCTGTGTGTGTCTGTGTGTTGTGTGTGTTGGTGGGGGGGTGTGTGCGCACTGTGTGTTGAGGGTGGCAGCGGGGACCGAGTGGGGAGACCTGCTATATGATCTGGTGTCTGCTGTAGCAGGTGTGTGTCTGAGCGCTCGGCTGGCCCTACCTTCTCAGATTTAGAGGAGGAAGCCTGTGACAGACGGACAGATGGATTTCTCCTGAGGGATCCGATTAAAAAGGAAACGCAGCTGTTTCCAAAGGAGAAGTCCAAAATATTGGTGGCTTGCATTCCACAGCCCCAAGTTAGAGGGCCAGAGTATCTCTCTCTATGCCTCACTCTCTCTATCCCTCCTATCCTCCTCTTACTCACTGGTATGAAGGGTTGAGGCTCAATGCTATTTCCCATTGGAAACTCTGAGTAGACCCACAATACCGTTCATTGCTCAAAACAAGAGCACATTGATCCACTGATAAATCAGAGCAGCTCTCGTGTTCCCGTGTTGACTTGTATGTAAGCCCGTCTTTTGATATGCAATTTAAACCCAGCACGTTGGTGAGGGCGCGGAGATCGTACTAGGGACTGAACAGGAACTAGGGAAATAGTTCTACAATAGTACCCTACATACTGGGTCTGTCAGTAAAACTGTCCGCACGGTAGTCAACAATAATACACATGTCAACATTACATGAATATATTCCATGGTTCTCAAGCAATTCACACAGCGGTGGATCTGGGACAAAGTGTTATTAAACACAACACAAACTGAGAACTAATATAATAAGAAAAGTATAAAATTTAAACAACCAAAAACGGCACCAAATGACAGTTTGGAGCCGTTTTAAAAGGCTCTTTGGCTCCACCACACTCCGCCTCAACTCAACAAGAAGTGAAACATGACATAGACATAAACCATGGAGACCGACACACGGAGGGGGGGGGGGGGGGAATTCCTTTCCCTGCTTTGATACCGGCCATATGATTTAAAAACACACTCTGAACTGGACGGTCCCCACGAAAAACACTTAAGTGCGCCCATAAATCAAGAGTTCCAACTTCCAACCCACCAGACGTGACAGGTCAGACAGAGACGGGACAGCAGAGAAGCTCAGCTCACACGTTGTTCTATTCTACTCATTAGCAGCCAGTGTTTAGAACACATTCCTTCCTAGGCCACAGGACCGGCGTGTGAACAGTGAACAATAAGGGTTGTTTTGGGTCTGACGGCAGGTAAACAGTCTGGAAGCAGCCTAGACAGTGAATTGATTAGTGGAAAGTGCCAGTGGGAGTGGGAGTATGATCTCCGTCTCTCTCCTCAGCACAAAGAGCTCCCATCTCGCTTTGTTTTCATGCCCGTATCGTGTTTGGAAAGTCAGCCCCTCCGCTTGCCTGGCCCTCATAAATTAGAAGGGAAAAAATGAAAAAGCGGGGCTACTTGTAGAGGTTGAAGRGGTTGGAGTGTTTGGAGCACGCGGAAGCCCTGATTCTCCCCCGGGTTGTTGTTTCAGGCACGTCCTCTTTAGAGGTCGGACCGGGCTGGGAACACTGAAGGGTAGTGGTGGTCAACTCTGCCCTATCTCTACCCACAACGTCTTCCATTGAGTGTGGTGGAATCCTGACTCTTGCCACCTTCCAGGCCACAGAAACACTGACATCTGTGGTCTCAATGGGCTGGACCTCTCTGCTCTTTCTATCCAATCACCTGTGGCCTCAGTGGGCTGGATCCCTCTCTGCTCTTTCTATCCATGTCTCTGTCTTTCTGCCACATCTAGGTGTGACCTGCTTTTGCCTTTTATTGGCTGGAGATAAATCCTGCCCTTTTCTGTGTTGGACAGCACATGTGATTAGTCATTAGTTAGACATTACACATACACAACTCTTCTTTAAAGTCCGTCTCTACACAACTCTTCTTTAAAGTCCGTCTCTACACAACTCTTCTTTAAAGTCCGTCTCTACACAACCCTTTCTTTAAAGTCCGTCTCTAACAACTCTTCTTTAAAGTCCGTCTCTACACAACTCTTCTTTAAAGTCCGTCTCTACACACTCTTCTTTAAGTCCGTCTCTACACAACTCTTCTTAAAGTCCGTCTCTAACACAACTCTTCTTTAAAGTCCGTCTCTACACAACTCACTTCTGTTAATGTCCGTCTCTACACAACTCTTCTTTAAAGTCCGTCTCTACACAACTCTTCTTTAAAGTCCGTCTCTACACAACTCTTCTTTAATGTCTGTCTCTACACAACTCTTCTTTAATGTCCGTCTCTGTTGACTGAGCTTTATTGTTAACCACATTTTAGGAAGCCTTGATCCTTCGGAAAGCTGCCTGGAATTGCGTGTCACCGAGTAACCAATATCCACCATCATATCCTCCCAACATTCTAATGTCTATGTGTTTGAATACATCATCATAATAGAAATTCCATTTAAATACTTCCCTGAATCAATATGATATCAATGATATCAGTTGCAGCACGCCAAGCTTGAAAAGCAACAAAGGAGATTGACAACAAAAATACCTTAGGTGTGTATGCTCGAGTCTGTCTATGTGTAGGTGTACGAGGCTGCGTCTACACATTTGTGTGTGTGTGTGTGCGTGTGTGTCTGTGTGTGTGTGTATATCTGACGCACCGTCCAGGACATCGGGAGGGCATGTATATGTGTGTGTGTATTTCACAGCTGCTTCGCGTCAACATACCAGCGCTGTGTTGATTCAAGACGCACTAACGCCACCTATGGCACCAAGGCGTCCATAAATCCTCAGCGGGGAAGGTGGTAAAGACCTAAGGAGCAGGAGCTCAGAGAGAAGGGTGATGCTGTTCTCACGCTCCCATCACTAGCCCCCCACCTCCGATTGGCTTAGGGAGCAGGTGAAAAGGGAATGAACCACTTGTTACACCAAATGAGTATATAATAATATATATGATAGTATATAATCATATATATAATAGTATATAATAATATATATGATAGTATATAATCATGTATATGATAGTATATATCATGTATATAATAGTATATAATAATATATATAATAGTATATAACAATATATATGATAGTATATAATCATATATATAATAGTATATAATMATTTATATAATAATATCTGTAATAGTATATAATAATAGTATATAATCATATATATAATAGTATATAATAATATATATGATAGTATATAATCATAAATATAATATTATATAATAGTATATCATAATATATATATAAGAATAAATATAATTGTATTTAATAATAACTCATGTAGAAAACAATCCAACGTTTCTATCACCAGACTGTATCACTCCTATCTGTATTACTGGCCTGGGGAATCCTCTGGTTCCACACACACACACAGAGACACACAGACACACACACACACGCGCACGCGACACACACACACACACACACACACACACACACACACACACACACACACACACACACACACACACACACACACACACACACACACACACACACACACACACACACACACACACACACACACACACACACAGAGACACAACGCACACGCGCACACACACACACACACACACACACACACACACACCACACCCACCCACCCACCCACCCACCCACCACACCACACACACACACAACACACACACACACACACACACACACACACACACACACACACACACACACACACAGACAGACACACTCACATACGCATACGCACACACTCTCATTCGTCACTAAAGCCCTCTCTTATAGAAACACCAAGGGTCAGAAGGTCAGAGCAGAAGCAGGTCTACTCTATTCTCTTCTTGGCCTCTGCCACCATTGCAACAGTTCAGAGAATGAGCCTTAAGGGAGTTTTTGGCCTGTCCTCGAGGCATATCAGAGCAAACATTCCCGCATGCCTGCACACAACGGGAAAAATGTGAGAAGAGCGGGCCCGTTATCAGATGTTCCATCGCGGTACTCACCGCTCCTCGACAGATCGTTAACTGCCGGAGTGTGCCGTGTCTAAAGCTTTTATCTCATTCCGCACACCGCGGTCGCATCCTACGTCATCCCACCGGGAATAGGAATGTTCATAGAATTTTCAGAGAAGGAATTTGGGGAAAAAAGAACATAGCATGGCATTCTTTTCACGTATAGCGACCAATCGTGACAGCCATCTTGTCAAGTGAGAGAGTAATGGCGTGAGAGGGAGCGATACCATCAGGCGGTTTAAGAGTAGTGTGTGACAGAAACTTCTTCAAGTGTAAACGGAATGCCCTCTTAAAAAGTGTTATCTTTCGACCTTAGGGTCATCTCATCTCTGTGTGTGTGCGTACGTGTGTGCGTGCGGAAGATTCAAMGTTTTCTCAGAGGTATTTCCTGCACGTAGATCTACTGAAGCACAGAAAGTAGGCTTTTTAGGCAGCTGAATTTAATAAAGTTTTAAAACAAGGGGATGAATTGAATGAACAAACCGTAAACACCATGTTTGTTTTCATATGTTTTATGAATCAACATGCTTCCACTTTAACACGGGACGAAGTTTCAATGAAGGGCCTAAGACACACAAATGATTCTGCATATTGAGTTACCGTTTTTTTTAAAGAGCTTCCTTTCCAGCTCTTTGGACGGTATCGTTTTTTAAAAGAGCTTCCTTTTCAGCTCTTTGGACGGTACTGGTTATCAGGCTCTTTGGCAAAACATATGGCCACTTCATAGAAACAAACAGTTTGATGGAAGAAACATCTCCAGAGTGCGGTTGTTATGGCTTTTCCATCTGTCCATACAGAACACTATTACAGAGCCACAGTAGGTGTTAAAGTATAACTCCATCTACTCCTTTTGTTGCGTTTTTTTTTCTCAACAACTATTAGTTTCACTCAACTTCATGGCTTAGAAACAGTCATTTAAATCCACGGCAGCATATCTCAAATTCTTCACTTAATTTTATCCTTAAAAACCTTGAACACAAAGCAGGAAGGACGTTGCTTTTGTTTAGGGGGTCCACGGGAAGCCGTTTAAAGACTTTCACGGGTATTGGCCAAAGCCGCCCTTGAAATCAAACAATTAACTATTTGATCGTTCCCAACTAATTATTTGATAATGCCAGAGTTTTGTGACATGTTCTGTTGCAAAAAGAACACAGATTACCTGAGATTTAGCTGATCAGAAATGCATCCAGGGATCGTAAAACAGGAAAAACATTTCAAAAGGCTGGGATTGCTAGAGTAAACCTGAGATTGTATAGACCCAGTTAATCTCCTGAACCCCCCCTTGAAAACCCTCAGTCTCCCAGGTCACCTTTCAAGTGTGAGAGGCAGGCTGGTGGTTTGCTAACGCCCGACGCGGGTGGCTGTTGACTTAGATAAGAGGGTCACTGGTGGCTCCACCATTGCAGTTCTGTTGACTTAGATAAGAGGGTCACTGGTGGCTCCACCATTGCAGTTCTGTTGACTTAGATAAGAGGGGCACTGATGGCTACTCCATTGCAGTTCAACAGGATGTGGACAGGGGATGAAGGTAGGCCGTACCAGGGAGGGTGCAACTCCTTCAAACAGAGATGGATTTTACCCTTACTTACTGGAAGTCACCTATGTAGAGGATCTCATAGAGAGAGTTAGGAGGAGAAACGGGAGATGGGAATTTTTGATAACATCTCATGCCAAGTAAGGCTCAGGAAGACCTTCAGCCGTCTGTGAGGCTAAGCGAATCCATCAGAAATAAGTTGGACATGACAAAAGAACAACATTAGAAGTTCCAGTCCCAGCAGCACACATACTAAACCAGTTCGAGCAGCACACATACTAAACCAGTTCCATCAGCACACATTACTAAACCAGTTCCAGCAGCACACATACTAAACCAGTTCCAGCAGCACACATTACTAAACCAGTTCCAGCAGCACACATTACTAAACCAGTTCCAGCAGCACACATACTAAACCAGTTCCATCAGCACACATTACTAAACCAGTTCCATCAGCACACATTACTAAACTAGTTCCAGCAGCCACATACTAAACCAGTTCCAGCAGCACACATACTAAACCAGTTCCATCAGCACACATACTAAACCGTTCCAGCACACATACTAAACCAGTTCCAGCAGCACACATACTAAAACCAGTTCCATCAGCACACATTACTAAACCAGTTCCATCAGCACACATACAAACCAGTTCCATCAGCAACACATTACTAAACCAGTTCCAGCAGCACACATACTAAACCAGTTCCATCAGCACACATTACTAAACCAGTTCCAGCAGCACACATACTAAACCAGTTCCATCAGCACACATTACTAAACCAGTTCCATCAGCAACATTACTAAACCAGTTCCATCAGCACACATTACTAAACCAGTTCCAGCAGCACACATACTAAACCAGTTCCATCAGCACACATTACTAAACCAGTTCCAGCAGCACACATACTAAACCAGTTCAAATATCCTAAATGAAGAGCGAATTGACTATGTGCGTGTTTTTAGACCATGTTCTCCTCTTCTGGTCAGAAAACCCTTCGAAGTTTTCAAAGGAAATTGACACATCTGTGGTTTAGAATACTTCTTTCACAGAGCAGGTGAACCATTCACTTTCTAGGAGACCAAATGACAGCTCACTTCAATGGAATGCCTTGGTTGACCTCTTTTTATCACAGGAATGAAGCTGTTATCTTCAAAAGCATCTTCAGGCTGATTAGCGCTGCCACCGACCGACCGACCAACCGTGGCTACGACACACCGGGGCATTAGGACGAGTCTGGGTTGGTGGTGCGACACCATGTGGCTCGTATGGTGGTGCGACACACTACATAATGTAGTGTAACACACCAGAGTACAGACCAGGAAAACAGAGTGATGACGATGATCAACACTCTGTTTCAGTGAATGAGGGGGAGGCAAAGGAAGGGATGTTTCTGTTAACCTAATTTAAGTTATTTCCTTTTACTTGTGATGAGTCAATATGGGTCGTTGGCATGAGCGATACTTTCAACGAGCGGATGACCAAACAAGACCTAACTATGAATCACTGACGAGGAACAGAGCGTCTGCTTACCACAGACAGATGCTGTAGCAGAGTTAAGGGACTCCTAAATCCATGAACTCCCATAGGAAAACCCACAGCGAGCCCTCTATCAGTAGAGCTGGTGTACAGTGGATCAGTTGAGGCCTACAATGCAAAAGTAAAGGTCCATCACCACTTTCCAACACCTATCAGATCCGATGATTGTCCCTATACAAGACACATGCTAAAGGCAAGCTTTAAAGAAACGAGACCACCCAGACAGGAAGCGGCATCCTGTAGTCTATGTTTCTCGGCCATCCGTCAGGAAACAGTCAAACTGAGCTACTGAGCATTACAAACCAATCAGATGACACACAGTAGTCGTACAATAGTTTATTTGCAAAGCAGACGGAGCGCCTTGGCCTGTCTAGTATTAATTAGAATCACATTCAAGGAGGAAGCCATCTTCTCCAAGGCAGTAAGTAAGTAGCAGGACTCTGTGTTCTATTGGGATGGCAACCTAATCCCTGGGTACTATGTATTGGATGGGAACTGATGTACCGGAGATGATTAATTGAATTGGATATGCAGATGTGCAAGAGCAGCAAAACCAAAACTAACTGTGAATCGAAACGACTTAAGACACTCCCAAATCAAAATCAAATCAAATCAAATTTGAATGGTCACATACACATATTTAGCAGATGTTATTGCGGGTGTAGCGAAATGCTTGTGTTCCTAGCTCCAACAGTGCAGTAGTATCTAACATTTCACAACAATACACACAAATCTAAAAGTAAAAGAATGGAATTAATAAATATATACATTTTAGAGTGAGCAATGTTGGAGTGGCATTGACTAAAATACAGTAGAATAGAATACAGTATATACATATGAGATGAGTAACGCAGTATGTAAACATCATTAACATTATCCCACAGTAGTTACTTGAGAACAAAACAGCCGGCAATATCTGGTTTTCATCACTACATTTAACAATTACACTGTTGAACACTCCAGAGGACGATAAATAAGGAAGCTCTTGCAGTGTAGTTTGTAACATGCTTTACTTTTAGCTCATCACTTCCCACTAGGGACAGACGTCAGTTCAACGTCTAGTTTTGATTTACATTTGGTTGAGTTGTCAACTAACGTGAAATCAAMAAAAAAAATCACCATGTCATTGGATTTAGGTTAAAAGTTGGGTGAAAAAATATTAAATGCCCTTACATTGATTACTTTTTTCAAATCCAATCAGTTTTCTACGTTGATTCAACGTCATCAAATTTATTTTTGGGGGGGTTGAAATGCCATGCAAACACCATTGATTCAACCAGTTTTTGCCCAGTGGATTATTTAATTTTGTGGTTAGGCAAGCTTGGCAAGCTTGAGTACAAAAAAACTTTGACAAGAGCCACATACTTTTAAAGAAATCGTTCTTATGACACTTTCATAGTATTTTCATTTTCAATAATGTCAATATTCAAAAAATGTCATCCATCAAGCTTAGCAGCATTGACAGGAGAGCAGGGGTTGGAACCAAAATTATATTCTAATCATTCTGTTCAGAACCCCTATTTTTTTTCATCCCATTCCAGTGTACTGACCAGAAAAGAAAGTTCTGAACCGGTTCGAAACCCCAAAAAAGGAACAGTTCATATAGTTCCTAGTTTTTCTGTGAAATCAACAGTTTTTAGGAAATAGCTAATTAATTTACTCAACCCATTAGCCCGGATAGAGAAGTTTGCTATGCAACACATAAACTAGTTGTTTACATGTTTGATTGGTTAGAGAGCAAGAAGATGGCGCATGGCTTGAAGCGCTGAACATCATGAAATGTGTTTGGGCTATTATTAGCATTATAACTTCACTGAATTACATTTAACTAGGCAAGTCAGTTAAGAACAAATTCCTATTTACAATGACAACCTACCCTGGCCAAACCCGGAAGACGCTGGGCCAATTGTGCACTGCCCTATGGGACTCCCAATTCCGGTTGGTTGTGATAAAGCCTGGAATCAAACCAGGGTCTGTAGTGACACCTCTTGCACTGAGATGCAGTGTCTTAGACCACTGGGCCACTCACGAGCCCATACTAGACATTAGGAACCAAAAATGACATTATTAACCTGTTCTCAAGATTTTAAAATAACGGTTCTGTTACGGAACACTACAGATCACTTCCGTTCCTAATCAAAAATCTATATTTTTCAGTTTTCGGTTATGTTCCCTGAACTGGTTCCAACCCCTGCCAGAGAGTCTGTTAATCTTCATGCAGTCTGTTTAGACAGGCTCTGTAAACACTCCCGAGGCTAATGGATGGAATGACCATGGGCTTTTATGTTACAGCGATTATGATTAAAGTATCTCTTTATTGTCTGGGTTTTAATTAAATAAATCTAGCAAAGCAACAAACAATGCAACACAGTTTACACATTAAACCGTAACTTGTAGGCTATGGGGTGAATCCATTTGAATTCAATCACTTTTTGACAGTACCCCTTTTGATTTGAACAAAACCTTCCATACATATTTGCCCATTGTAGAAGTGGTCAGAAAGGGACTTTTTGGATAAAAGCTGCTTAAAGTTGACTTATTTTTGCATACAACACCCATACCATATTCACATATGTTGTAGCTTAGACCCTATTTTACATTATTTGAGGTTGTTGTGTTGTGCCTGCCATCGGTTGAGACACAACTTGCTCTTGAATACAAGGTGTCATGATTTGGCTGATAAATGTAATAAAACTGTAATCTTTCAAATGGTACCACAAAGATGGTTGGAGGTCCACACATCAGAGAAGGTTGACTTGAATGGGAACATCTGTTGTTTTAAATGATACTGTCAATCCTCCATAGGAAACCTATTGAAATCATAGAAATACAGATCATAAAATTGAAATAACTATTTAAGTTGACATTCAACGATGGGTGAACCGGCAGACATCTTTGTGGTAGTATTTTAATTACATTTAAATTTCAATGGTGTAGCCAGCTAAATTGCAGTGGTCTGAAGGAATAGGTCCATTCTAAGAAACATATTTCTATGATTGAATGGACGCCCACCCTGTATTCAAGAGTGTGATATTTCTCAACCTATGGCTGGTACAAAACAAAAACCTTAGATGATGTAAAGTAGGGTCTAAGCTACAACATATGTGAATATGAAACAAATCTGAGTTCAGGCGTTTTTAGATACGCTAATTGACAATAAAGGTTTAAAAAAAAAGTCCGTTTTCAAGAAATTATCAAATTGTTTGACAACCCTTGTTTGTAAGCTTCGAAATTATATAAAATTCAACCGTATATCTTTTCCTGTGAAGAAGAAAATGAAGTCTCATGGTCTGGAGGGGTTTGCAAAATGGGTGAACTTTGAGCACCTTTATCTCCTGAATGTTTTGGCATTCATGTCCAACAAGTCACATTCTGACCGCCTCTCCATTGGGCCGCCTCTCCATTGGGCCGCTTCTCCATTGGGCCGCCTCTCCATTGGGCCGCCTCTCCATTGGGCCGCCTCTCCATTGGGCCGCCTCTCCATTGGGCCCCTCTCCATTGGGCCGCCTCTCCATTGGGCCGCCTCTCCATTGGGCCGCCTCTCCATTGGGCCGCCTCTCCATTGGGCCGCCTCTCCATTGGGCCGCTTCTCCATGTATGGAAAGTATTTTTTTTAAATCAAAAGGGACGCTGTCAAGAAATGACTGAATTCAAATGGATTTACCCTATGGCCAATGCCAAATATAGCCGTACACAAATACCAGTGTGCTGGTTGTTGATTCTTGTATTTATACTGAACAAAAATATAAACGCAACATGTAAAGTGTTGACCCCATGTTTCATGAGCTGAAATAAAAGATCGCAGAAATGTTCCATACGCACAAAAAACATATTTCTCTCAAATGATGTGCACAAATTTGATTACATCCCTGTTAGTGAGCATTTTTCATTTGCCAAGAAAATCCATCCACCTGACAGGTGTGGCATATCAGGAAGCTGATTAAACAGCATGATCATTATACAGGTGCATCTTGTGCTGGGGACAATAAAGGCCACTCTAAAATGCGCAGTTTTGTCACACAACACAAAGCCACATATGTCTCAAGTTTTCAGGGAGCATGAAATTGGCACGTTGACTGCAAGAATGTCCACCAGAGCTGTAGCCAGATAATTGAATATTTGGCAGTACATCCAGCCGGCCTCACAASCCAGGACCACATGTAAGAACGCCAACCCGGGACTTCCACATCCGGCTTCTTCACCTTGCGGGATCGTCTGAGACCAGCCACCAGGACAGCTGTTGAAACTGTGGAGTATTTCTGTCTGTAATAAAGCACTTTTGTGGGGAAAAACTCATTCTGACTGGCTGGGCCTGGCTCCCAAGTGGGTGGGTCTATGCCCTCCCAGGCCCACACATGGCTGCGCCCCTGACCAGTCATGTGAAATCCATATATTAGGGCATAATGAACTTATTTCAATTGACTGATTTCCTTATATGAACTGTAACTCATTAAAATCGTTGAAATTGTTGCATGTTGCGTTTATATTTTTGTTCAGTATAGTTTGCTATGGATACGTTTTCAATTTATATACCTCAGACATCGAAACATGGAACCGATTTCACAACAGGCTTCAGCATTTGGACTAAATTAACCTATTTATCCCTGTGCATAAATTATCATTGAGCGTAAAGTCCATAGGCAACGCGGTATTAAAAAAACATTTAATCGTTTTAGTGTTTTATCACTGAAGAGGACTGAGAAGAGTTCAGAGGAAAACATTCCGTGGTTCGTGAGAGCGCGCCCAATACAGGCTCATCCGAACACCTGTAACTCACACGTAGTCTGCAAATACATTATAGGATGTCGATCTATTGTTCAACCACTGGAGAAGCATAATGTTCGCGAAACTGCTTTTTACGCACGATCATATGTGTCCGACTATTACATGATTTGCCACCTATTTTATCTCTAAATTGAGTTAAATTACTATAAGGTTAATAAATAAATGACATTTGTAACGATAATTGTATGGCTTACCCAGATTGACAAAGCTCATCACCATGTCGGCGTCATTTAGGAAGGCATTCTCCTGATGTTTTGCTAAACGGGGACCTTGGGTGGTGTAGATGGACTGGTACTGTTCCAACATGCCCTCCACGTCGTTTTTCTCCTCGCTTGATATCGTATTGTAAAGATCCAGCATGAAGAGCGGAGCGGAGTTGTACTTTCCATGTGACAGATGAGGTCTGGGTCTGTGTGGAAGTCCAAGGATGGAGAGGATCTCCTTCTGCATCTCTCTCTTTTCGTGTGTCCGCAACCGCCGGTGAATGAAACTCGGGTGCACCTCGTTGTTCCCATCGAATAAATAATTGCTACCTGCAATAAGGAACATGCAATAGGCGCTCCACCACAACCCCACAAAGGCAAACCAACAGCTTGTCATTGTATGTCCAGTTTTTAGTCAGATTGTCTCTGACCTGCCGTTTCAATAATATCCTATGTCCAATATATTGTCAATCTTTTGCGCGTAAAACACTCTTCAAATGCGCTCCTTGTTCTCACTGAAAGAAGCTTAAGTAGCTCCTTTAAAAGTAATAGAAAATCATTTATGCATTATGCAATAGTATCCAATATTTTTTTTTGTAAAATTGGTACGCCTATTCATTATTTCTGGTTCTGAAAAGTCTACATCAAGTTGACAGCCCGGCTGTAAATGTACTTCTGAGCGCTTCGGTAAGTCCAAATCAGACCCAGTCAAAAGTCAACGTTATATTCCAAGTTTTCTGGTAAAATAATAAAAACTACTCTGAAAGAAACCATTTTACTTTAGTGTGTGTATTTAACTCTTAAATAAAATATTTTTCCAAAGTTGCGTAGAAGAAATGACCCCTTAACTTGAAGTTTCCCAAATTCCACCGGTTGAGCTGTGTATCTGCCGCGTGTGTGTGACAGTTGTTCTGGGTAACGGGCATTAGCAGGTAGTAAAACGCGTGCGTGTGGCCACTGTACACGCCCAGTTAGTGCGCACAGAGGCAGAGGAGAGGTGGGGCTTTGGGGACAATTATATCATCATAAAGTTGATGACATATTGATTTATATGTAGAAAGTGCCCATCAAAAGCTGTACATATTTTCATACTTAAAAATACTTTAATTCATATTTATGACCATTTTCCAGCACGTGTATAGTAGCAATAACCTATGCACCAAATGTAAAACTATCTCTGCCAAAAAATGGTGATCTATAATATTCGATTAGGCTTGACAGGTCATAACRGTCCATTTTTAAAGTTGTTAAAAGGTTTTAGCCACTTAAAGGTCCTCTAGGATTTTCTTTAGGGAACTCTAGTCCGTTTGGAAATAATATAATTTTGGTCATGCACGACCCCTGACGATGAAATGAAAAACAGCAACATCTCAGACACGTTATGTTATTACTCTATACCATCCTTATTATTATTATATTTACGCCTTTAAGCAAATTAAATCATATTGTGATCCAAGTTTGCTTAACGTCAACAGACAGACTTCAATACCACACGACGCTCAAAATAACACTATATTCCTATGAATTTATAATGCACCAGACAATTTTTTAAATATATATATATATATATACAACTGGTTTTCTGGATCCTGGGTGCTGATTGGACGAGCAGCGTTCCATGCCTTGCTGTATTGGCCGTCACAGGCACACCTATTCCTGCTAACAGTTCCTCCTTTATCACTGCGCCTCCAGTGATAATTGATTCAAGTTACTGTCCCAATAATTTATTGTATTTATCTCAACTCGCATATTATTTCCCCTTGCTTCCAGCCTAACATTTAGTTTGGTACAGTGAGGGTTAATATAAGCCTAGCATTTAGTTTGGTACATAGGGGTTTATATAAGCATTTAGTTTGGTACAGCAAGGGTTAATATAAGCATTTAGTTTGGCACAGCGGAGGTTAATATAAGCCTAGCATTTAGTTTGGTACATAGAGGTTAATATAAGCATTTAGTTTGGTACAGCGGGGGTTAATATAAGCCTAGCATTTAGTTTGGTACAGCGGGGGGTTAATATAAGCATTTAGTTTGGTACAGCGGGGGTTAATATAAGCATTTAGTTGGTAAATGTGCGGGGTGTTTATAGTGAAGGCATTTAGATTGGTACTGAGTGTGCTGGCGGCGGGGGTGTAATCATAAAGCTAGCATTTTAGCTGTGGACAGGGGCGGTTTAATTAAGCATTTAGTTGTTTGGTACAGGCGGGGGTTAATATAAACCTAGCATTTAGTTTGGTACAGCAGGGTTAATATAAATAGTTTAGTTTGGTACAGCGGGGGTTAATACAAGCATTTAGTTTGGTACAGTGGGGGTTAATATAAGCATTTAGTTTGGTACGCGAGGGTTAATATAAGCATTTGGTATTAGTTTGGTACAGCGGGGGTTAAATATAAGCATTTAGTTTGGTACAGGCGGGGGTTAATATAAGCATTTAGTTTGGTAAGCGGGGGGTTAATATAAGCATTTAGTTTGGTACAGCGGGGGTTAATATAAGCCTAGCATTTAGTTGGTAAACGCGGGGTTAATAAAGCATTTAGTTTGGTACGCGGGGGTTAATATAAGCCTAGCATTTAGTTTAGGTACGCGGGGGGTTAATATAAGAATTTAGTTTGGTACAGCGGGGGTTAATATAAGCATTTCGTTTGGTACAGCGGGGTTAATATAAGCATTTAGTTTGGTACAGCGGTGGTTAATATAAGCATTTAGTTTGGTACAGTGAGGGTTTTATAAGCATTTAGTTTGGTAGCGCGGGGTTAATATAAACCTAGCATTTAGTTTGGTAAGCAGGGGTTAATATAAGCCTAGCATTTAGTTTGGTACAGCGGGGGTTAATATAAGCATTTAGTTTGGTACAGCGGGGGTTAATTAAGCATTTAGTTTGGTACAGCGGGGTTAATATAAGCTAGCATTTAGTTTGGTACAGCGGGTTAATATAAGCATTTAGTTTGATACAGCGGGGTGTTAATATAATCATTTAGTTTGGTACACGCAGGGGTTAATATAGCATTTCATTTGGTACAGGCGTGGGTTAAGATAAGCCTTGCATTTCGTTTGGTACAGCCAGGGTTAATACATGCATTTAGTTTGGTACAGCGAGGGTTAATATAAGCCTAGCATTTAGTTTGGTACAGCGCAGGGTTAATATATGCATTTAGTTTGGTAAGCGGGCTTAATATAAGGTGTATTTAGTTTGGTATAGCGCCAGGGTTAATATAAGCATTTATTTGGTACGAGGCGGGGGTTATATTATAAGCATTTAGTTTGGTACAGCGGGGTTAATATAGCATTATATTGGCAGCGGGGTTAATTATATTTAGTTTAGTTTGGTACAGCGGGGGTTATAATAAGCATTTAGTTGGTACAGCGAGGGTTATATAGCATGTTGGTATTAGCGGTGGGGTTAATATAAGCCTAGCATTTAGTTTGGTACAGGGGGGTTAATAATTAGCTTTGTTGATTGGTACAGGGGGTTAATATAAGCATTTAGTTTGGTAAGAGCGGGGGGTATAATATAGAAGCCTAGATTTAGTTTGGTAGCAGGCGGGGGTTAGTATAAGCCTAGCATTTAGTTTGGTGCACGCGGGGGTTAATTAAGCTAGCATTTGGTTTGGTACAGCGGGGGGTTAATGTAAGCCTAGCATTTAGTTTTGTTGGTACAGGCGGGGTTAATATAAGCTACGCATTTAGTTTGGTACAGCGGAGGGGTTAATATAAGCCTAGCATTTAGTTTGGCTAGGGGGGGGTTAATATAAGCCTAGCATTTAGTTTGGTACAGGTGGGGGTTAATATAAGCCTAGCATTTAGTTTGTGTACAGCGGGGGGTTAATATAAGCCTAGCATTTAGTTTGGTACAGGGGCGGGTTATATAACCCTAGCATTTAGTTTGGTACAGCGGGGGTTAATATAAGCCGTAAGCAATTTAGTTTGGTACAGCGGAGGGTTAATATAAGCCTAGCAATTTAGTTTGGTAACGGGCGGGGGAATATATAAGCTAGCATTTAGTTTGGTACAGGGGGGTGTTAATATAAGCCTAGCATTTAGTTTGTACAGCGGGGGTTAATATAAGCCTGCATTTAGTTTGGTACAGCTGGGGGGTTAATTAAAGCCTAGCTTTAGTTTGGTACAGCGGGGGTAATATAACCGTGCATTTAGTTTGGTACAGCGGGGGGTTAATATAGCCTGCATTTAGTTTGTTACAGGGCGGGGGTTAATATAAGCCTAGCATTTAGTTTGGTACAGCGGGGGTAATATAAGCATTTAGTTTGGTACAGCGGGGGTTAATATAAGCATTTAGTTTGGTACAGCGGGTTAATATAAGCATTTAGTTTGGTACAGCGGGGGTTAATATACGTAGATTTAGTTTGGTACAGCGGAGGTTAATATAAGCATTTAGTCTGGTACAGCGAGGGTTAATATAAGCATTTAGTTTGGTACAGCGAGGGTTAATATAAGCATTTAGTTTGGTACAGCGAGGGTTAATATAAGCCTAGCTGTTTGCCTGCCTGACCTCGGAATAAATGTTTCACTTTTGAATTTCGATCTTTAGAACCATAGTTAGAGTGGATGGTGCCCAGAATACTTTGTCTGAGCTAGTCGAAATCACACATCAATGTCATTATCATGGACATATCCAAGTATACTGAACAAAAATATAAACGCAACATGCAACAATTTCAAAGATTTTATGAGTTACACACATAAAATAGACACTAATCTATGGATTTCATATGACTGGGAATACAGATACGTGTCTGTTGGTCACACAAACCTTTAAAAATAAAAGTAGGGGCGTGGATCAGAAAACCAATTAGTATCTGGTGTGACCACCATTTGCCTCATGCAGTGCGACACATCTCCTTCACATAGAGTTGATCAGGCTGTTGATTGTAGCCTGTGGAATGTTGTCCCACTCCTCTTCAATGGCTGTGAGAAGTTGCTGGATATTGGCGGGAACTGGAACACACTGTCATACACGTTGATCCAGAGCAACCCAAACATGCTCAATGGGTGACAAGTCTGCTGAGTATGTAGGCCATAGAAGAACTGGAACATTTTCAGCTTCCAGGAATTGCGTACAGAGCCTTGCGTCATGGGGCCGTGCATTATCATGCTGAAACATGAGGTGATGGCGGCAGATTAATGGCACAGTATCTCTGTGCATTCAAATTGCCATAGATAAAATGCAATTGTGTTCGTTGTCCGTAGCTTATGCCTGCCCATACCAAAACATTCCTGCATTTAGCATGCCAATCGCATGCTCCCTCAAAACTTTAGACATCTGTGACTGTGTTGTGTGACAAAACTGCAGATTTTAGAGTGGCCTTTTATTGTCCCCCAGCACAAGGTGCACCTGTGTAATGATCATGCTGTTTAATCAGCTTCTTGATATGCCACACCTGTCAGGTGAATGGATTATCTTGGCGTATGGAACAACTTTACATGTTGTGTTTTTTTTGTTCAGTGTAAATGCCAGTCGAAAAAATGAAATCGCAAATACAGCTAGTGTACGGTCCTTCCAGGTTCAATGTTAGACTTGACTGAGTTAGCTGAAGTTGGCTAGCTAGCTAGTGACAAGAACGTTATCCAGCCTGCATAACAACCATTTTGTTTAGAACGGAAGACCAGTCCTTTCGCATAGCAACTATTCGAAAACAATTAACAACTGGGTGGCTTCTGTAGCAACATGACCAAAATAAGGTCAAGAAGAAGAATAAAATTGTATGTATTGACTTATCAAATTAACATTTAAATGAAAATATGTAATTCATTGTTATGTAAATATGTTGGTAACAGTTTTATAAAAGCAATTAGGCACACATGTATCATGAATACAGTCACGGGTAAATGGGTTGACTGGCCCTCTGCTATTGCGTCAGGCTGAACAACGCCCCTTACCTGTGACTGTATTCATGATACAGTATTGCCTTTTGTGCCTTATTGCTTAAACGCAAACTCTATCATTCATTTGCATTATGTAACTGAGCACCATGTCAACTTAATACAATTATACAAGAGACCCTTCTACAAATGACAAAACATGCAAGGACAAGTTATCAACCTAAATCCCAGACTCAACAGTCATAAGATCAGGTATTGTCTTGGAGTGTGGGGTGTTCACTAATGTTTACCCTGCCTTTGGGAAGATAACGCGAACACGTGGAAGGAGTCTACCCAGACACCTAGGTATTTGTAGTTGTTCCACGTATTCAAGGTCAGAACCGTCCAGAGTAGTGATGCTAGTCGGGCGGGAGGTGCGGGCAGCAATCGGTTGAAGAGCATGCACTTAGTTTTACTAGCATTTAAAAGCAGTTGGAGGCCACGAAAGGAGTGTTGTATGGTGTTGAAGCTCGTTTGGAGGTTTGTTAGCACAGTGTCCAAAGAAGGGTCAGATGTATACAGAATGGTGTCGTCTGCGTAGAGGTGGATCAGAGAATCACCAGCAGCAAGAGCGACATCATTGATATATACAGAGAAAAGAGTCGGCCCGAGAATTGAACCCTGTGGCACCCCCATAGAGACTGCCAAAGGTTCGGACAACAGGCCCTCCGATTTGACCACACTTT
>NC_036854.1:26443473-26470691 GCF_002910315.2 Salvelinus sp. IW2-2015 | reverse complement strand
TAATCGAGAGAGAGACCCCCCCCCCCTGCAGTTGTAGTCTGTCTAGGTGTGCCCAATCCCACTGATAGGAAGGCATGGAGTCCTTATCTCTCTGATAGGAAGGCAGGCTGTCCTTATCTCTCTGCAGCCTATCTTATTCTGTTGCGAAGCTTGAAGAAGCGAGCAGAAGTCCCAAAGCCTCAGATCCTACCTCCCCTACCCCCTTTCTCTTCCTCCTTCCCCACCTCATCCGCTGGCTCTGACAGGACGAATAGAAGAAGGAGATGGTCCACACAAACTGTCTATAGGACGAGGAGAAGAGACAGACAGAAAAGATAGTCAGCGGGGAAAAGTAAAAGAGGTCTGCAGTTCTCACAGTTGAAGTCAGAAGTTAACATTAAAAAACTATTTTTTCAACCACCCCACAAAATTTTATTTGGTTAACAAACTATAGTTTTGGCTTAGTCGATTAGGGACAAAATCTTACTTGTGCATGAACACAAGTAATTTTTCCAACAATTGGTTAACAGACAGATTATTTAATTTACAATTCACTTATTCACAATTCAGTGGGTCAGAATTATACATACACTAAGTTGACTTTCCTTTAAACATGCTTGGAAAATTCCAGAAAATGATGTCATGGCTTGTAGAGCTTCTGATAGCAAAATTGACATATTGAGATCTAATTGGAGGTGGTATCTGTCGTGGATTTCAAGGCCTACCTCTAAACCCAGTGCACTGCTTTGAACGGAAATCGACAAGAACATCAGTCCAGACCTCAGAAAAATTGTAGACCTCCACTAAGTCTGGTTCATCCTTGGAGCAATTTCCAAGACGTCTTGAAGGTACCACTTCGTTGCATCTTGTCTGCAAACTAGATATAGATCACTGCAGTTACAAAGATACCATGGGACACTCACGTCCGTCATAACAGCGTACGAGGAAGGAATGCGACGTTCGTTGTCATTCAACAGGTTACCTGAGGCATTGTTATGAACGTACTTCTTAGCGTGCGAAAGTAAATGACACATTAATCGAACAGTGCCCAGAAACCAACAGCAAAGGACCTTGTGAGATGCTGGGAGCGAAAAACGGTACAAAAGAGTATCTATATCCACAGTAAAACGAGATCCTATATCGACATAACCCTGAATGGCCGCTCAGCAAGGAAGAAGCCACTGCTCCCAAAACCACCATTAAAAAGCCACAGACTAGTTTTGCAACTGCACATGGGACAAGATCGTACTTTTTGGAGAAATGTCCTCTGGTCTGATGAAACAAAAATAGAACTGTTTGGCCATTATGACCATCGTTATGGTTTGGAGGAAAAAGGGGACGCTTGCAAGCGAAGAACACCATGCCAACCATGAAGCACAGGGTGGCAGCATCATGTTTTGTGGGGTGTTTGCTGCAGGAGGGAATGGTGCACTTCACAAAATAGATGGCATCAAAACTCGCCTCCCTAGCTGACCTTGGCATCCTTTCACTCCCTCCTCCTCTTCATTCCTCCCTTCTGTCTCTGACTGCTAAAGCCAATTCTACATCAAATTCCAAGCATCTGCCTCGAACCCTAGAAAGCTTCGTTTGCCACCTTCTCCTCCCTCCTGAATCCTCCTCCCCCTCCGCCCTCCCCCCCTCCTCCCTTCTCTGCTGATGACTTCTTTCCAAACCATTTTGAAAAGAAGGTCGACGACATCCGAATCCTCGTTTGCTAAGTCAAACGGGACACCGCTGGTTCTGCTCACACTGCCCTACCCTGTGCTTTGGACCTCTTTCTTCCCCTCTCTCTCCAGATGAATCTCGCGTCTTGTGGACGGCCGGCCGCCCCAACAACCTGGCCCGCTTGAGACCTCATCAGTGCCACCTCACTCTCTTCTCCCAGACTCAATTTCTCGGAGACCTCTCTCCCTTACGCTCTATCCTCTCTCACTGCTAATTCTCCTATCCTTGTCGACCGCCGTCGGCTACGTCCGCTTACTCGTCTTCCGAAAGGTACGAGAGTTGACTCACCTCTTCTGCCATAAAAAACCCTACACTCGATCCCTCCAATGTCAACAACGTTACAGACCAGTAATCCCTTCTTTCTTTTCTCTCCAAAACTCTTGAACGTGCCGTCTAGGCAGCTCTCCGTGTTATCTCTCTCAGAATGACCTTCTTGACCAAAATCAGTCAGGTTTCAACGACTAGTCATCAACTGAGACATGCTCTTCTCTGTGTCACGGAGGCGCTCCGCAACTGCTAAGGCTAACTCTCTCTCCTCTGCTCTCATCCTTCTAGAGACCTATCGGTCTGCCCTTGATACGTTGAACCATCAGATGCTCTCTCTCCACCCTCTCCGAGCTGGGCAATCTCCGGCTGCGGCCCACGCTTGGATTGCGTTCCTACTGACAGGCTCCTCCTAACCAGGTGGCATGGCGAGAATGCTGTTCCGGCACCAGTCTCTACCACTGGGCCCCAAGGGTCTGTTCTAGGCCCTCTCCTATTCTCGCTAACCACCAAGTCAACTTGCTCTGTCATTATCCTCACATGGTCCTCCTATATTGCTATGCAGACGACACAGTCAATTAATCTTCTCCCTTTCCCCCCTCTGATAACCACGGTGGTTGAATCGCATCTCTGCATGTCGGCAGACATATCAGTGGCTGATGACGATCACCACCTCAAGCTGAAGCTCGCAAGACGGAGCCTGCTTCTTGCCCCCGGGAAGGACTGCCCGCTTCCAGTGATCTCGCATCACGGGTTGACAACTCCATGGTGTTCCTCCTCCAGAGTGCTAACGAAACTTGGGCGTGATCCTGAACAACACTGTCGTTCTCAATAACATCAAGGCGGGACCCGTTCCTTGAGTGCTCATGCTTCTACAAACATTCGCAGGAGAGTACACCCTGCTCCGCAGGAAGCGGCGCACACTGAACTCTATCTGAGAAGTAGTTGGTGAACCAGGCGAGGCAGTCATTTGAGAAGCCAAGGCTATTGAGTCTGCCGATAAGAATGCGGAGATTGACAGAGTCGAATGCCTTGGCCAGGTTGATGAAGACGGCTGCACAGTACTGTGGAGGTTATGATATAGTTTAGGACCTTGAGTGTGGCTGAGGTGCACCCATGACCAGCTCGGAAACCAGATTGCATAGTGGAGAAGGTACGGTGGGATTCGAAATGGTCGGTGATCTGTTTATTAACTTGGCTTTCAAAGATTTTAGAAAGGCAGGGCAGGATAGAAATAGGTCTATAACAGTTTGGGTCTAGAGTGTCTCCCCCTTTGAAGAGGGGGATGACTGCGGCAGCTTTCCAATCTTTGGGAATCTCAGACGATACAAAAGAGAGTTTGAATAGGCTAGTAATTGGGGTTGCAACAATTTCGGCTGATCATGTTAGAAAGAGAGGGTCCAGATTGTCTAGCCCAGCTGATTTGTAGGGATCCAAATTTTGCAACTCTTTCAGAACATCAGCTGTCTGGATTTGGGTGAAGGAGAAGTGGGGGGGTGGTATGGGCAAGTTGTTGCAGGGGGTGCTGAGATGTTGGCCGGGATAGGGGTAGCCAGGTGGAGCCAGGAGGTGCTCTTATTCTCCATGGACTTACAGTGTCCCAAAACTTTTTGGAATTAGTGCTACAGGAAGCAAATTTCTGTTTTGAAAAAGCTAGCCTTAGCTTTCCTAACTGACTGAGTATATTGGTTCCTGACTTCCCTGAAAAGTTGCATATCGCGGGGGCTATTCGATGCTAACATCCACAGGATGTTTTTGTGCTGGTCAAGGGCAGTCAAGTCTGGGGTGAACCAAGGGATATATCTGTTCTTAGTTCTACATTTTTTTGAATGGGGCATGCTTATTTAAGATGGAGAGGAAAGCACTTTTAAAGAGCAACCAGACATCCTCTACTGACGGGATGAGGTCAATATCCTTCCAGGATACCCGAACCAGGTTGATTAGAAAGGCCTGCTCCCTGGAGTGTTTTAGGGAGTGTTTGACAGTGATGAGGGGTGGTCGTTTGCCAGTGATGAGGGGTGGTCRTTTGACCGCGGACCCATTACGCACGCAGGCAATGAGGCAGTGATCGCTGAGATCCCTGTTGAAGACAGGATGATATCTAAGAGGGCGCCCATTGTTACGGATTTAGGGTTGTACCTGGTAGGTTCCTTGATCATTTGTGTGAGATTGAGGGCATCTCGCTTAGATTGTAGTACGGCCGGGGTGTTATTAAGCATGTCCTAGTTTAGGTCACCTAACAGTCCGAACTCTGAAGATAGATGGGGGATGATCAATTCACATATGGTGTCCATGGCACAGCTGAGGGCTGAAGGGAGTCTATGACAAGCGGCAACGGTGAGAGACTTGTTTCTGGAAAGGTGGATTTTTTTAAGTAGAAGCTCGAATTGTTTGGGCACAGACCTGGATAGGTTCTCTAGCAGGCTATTCCAGAGGCTTTGGGATAGTTAAAAGGCCATTATCAGAGGACCTGAGGGACCAACCGGGTCCTGAGGGACCAACCAGCATGTCTGATATTTATTGGGGTGCACAATTGTGGATTGATTTAAAAACCAATAGAAGAATCTTAAAATTAATTCTTAAACTCACAGGTAGCCAGTGCAGAGACCTTTAAACCGGTGTAATGTGTGCTCTCCGTCTGGTCTTGGTCAGTACCCGTGCTGCAGCATTCTGTATGTTTTGGAGTTGACCAATGGCTTTCTTGGGTAGACCAGACAGGAGAGCATTACAGTAGTAAAGCCTGCTTGTAATAAAAGCATGGATGAGTCTCTCTGTATCAGCCTGAGAGAGAAACAGCCGCACCTTGGCAATGTCCCTCAGGTGGTAAAATCTTGGTCGAAATTGAGTTCAGAATCTAAAATGAGACCTAGGTTTTTTTACCTGATGTTTTATCTTTATTGCCCGTGAATTCAAATGTGCGCTCTAGATTCTCTCTCTGTGATTTGGCTCCAACAATAAGTACATCGGTCTTGTCTTGATTTAGCTGGAGAAAATAGTGAGCCATCCAAGTATTTAAATCACTAATATAGTCTAATAATTTATTTGTGGAGCTAAAAATCCTCTGGTGACACACAAATGTAAAGTTGTGTATCGAGTAACAGTGAAAATCAATGCTATGCTTCTATGTGTAAAAGCATAGTACCACCAACTCCAACCTGGAACCATGTTAGTTAAGGTGCTGATGGTTTTGATGCTCTTGCTGCTTTTAGTCTTTTGTCTTTTCAAAGTATTATTTTGATCAACCTCCCTATCCCTACTAGCCCTCCCTCTAATTCCTCTAGATATGAGGTTGTATACCAACCACAATTGTTGAGCACAGTGGTTTAACTGTAAAGAACCTTTGATGTGTGGGATCATTACAAACTACACTGCGTAGGCAAGCAGCTGGGGGTCTTTTCTTTGTTTGTATATTGTTGTTATTTGATCAAGGGAGGTTGTTAACTTAAAAAGACCATTGATATCTGACATGTTACACCATATGGTGAAAAAAGTGGAGGGGGAAAGGTGGACCGTCTGCTTCTAAATCATTATGAATTAGTTTAGTTAACCATCAGTATAGAGTTTAGTACTAAACAGAACACTTTGTAGACAGACAGAACACTGTGTAGACAGACAGAACACTGTGTAGACAGACAGACACTGTGTCATTAGTTATGTTCATAAGCATACCATATAAAGTACTACTAGTGCTTAGAGGAGAATGTCTCGCCTCTTCCTGTCCCTGAGCTGAACCTGGTTGCCCCGGCGACGGACTCATCCTGGATGATTGGCGTTCCGTGGTCCATTTCATACCTCATGGCCTGACCATGTGGGTACTGTAGAGAGCAGAGGAGCAGTCTGCACGCATGAGTAAATAATAACATACTACTCACATGCACTGCTGGGGGAAGGAGCTGATCTGCTCAACCAGAGCTGACACACACACACACACACACACACACACACACACACACACACACACACACACACACACACACACACACACACACACACACACACACACACACACACACACACACACACACACACACACACACATACACACACACACACACTATAATGTGAGCATTGTAAAGAAACAGATTAATTAAAAGGCAAATAAGCACACACAGACAGAGAGAGACACACACAGGATAATATACAGTATACTGTATCTGTCCAGTATGTTTCAATCATCACATTAGCATAGTTCAGTTGTAGCTACTGCTGTTGTATGCTGTTATTCCTCCTGCACTGCCTGCCTCTCTGTGCTTCAGTCAAGCCACTTTGTTCACTGGGCCACATGAAAGCACTGGACCACATCCAAATCTCCTATGGAAACCTGTGTGGCTGATGTAAGACTTTGATGCCCCAAGTGCCCCCTTCTCTCTATGAGCTATCTCTAACCAGTGATCAGCCTCGGAGTCCAATTAGCCGGACTTGGCTGTGGGAATGACTTCCCAAAAGACTTACAGTAACTTAACCTTCTAAGGTCTTTTGAGGAATTTTAACAGAGAGAGCACATGGAAAGTGTTTTTCATGTGGATGTAGGAGTTGACACAGAAAACGCCATTTGGGAAATGACACAGTACATAGTCCAATTTAACTATCGTTTCTCACTTCATTTTATGAATTAGTTATTGGAAAGGTTTGATCCAACCAATGGAATGGCATACAGATCTGATAACCCTGATTAAAATGGCTCACATAAATCTGCCTCCTCTAACACAGCCATTTCAGTGACACAGATGAGGTTTCAAAATGCACCGAAGAACTTACAGACAAAAACTAAGGGAGGGCTTTACCTTGAACGCCCAGTGACCCAATAGGCCTCCTGTGACCCAATGGGGCGTCCAGTCAGAATCAGGTCCAGAGCCTGGGACAGACCAGAGACGTGGGAGTCGGACTGTACCCCTCATCAATCATGGGGACGCCTGAGGAGACAAGGGAATCATACATGAATGACATCATACCGAGGAGGAATGTCTGCACGCATTAACACTTGTCTCCTCAAATCCTCTCAGTCAAAGATTCTGCTTGACCACCCATTATTAAGAGCATAAGTCTAACACATTTTCATAAACTGAAATCATGCTGTATCTCTGGGTTTTCGGGAAACACCGTAATTCTATTCCTAATCCCCACTACATTATYGACTCCTTCAAATAAATCACATTTGAATATATTGAATACCAACGTTAATACATCTGCAACCAATCGAGAGGCCTAGGGTCTGACAGTCAGCACATATGACAGCCTGACAGAAGACAGCTCTTTGGGAGGAAGCTCTTTGTCAGCGAACACATCTCTCCCTGTCTCCACCGGTCAGGTCTGGTCTGGTGAACATCGTCCAATGACAGTGTTCTGTCAATAGCTCCAGGTAATGAAATGAGACATAAATCTATTAAAATCTTTTTTAGTATTTTTTTTACAAAGGCATCACAATAATTAAGTCACATTACAGACAGCTTTTTAAGTCCGTTTATTAGATATTCTTGAGCAGGGTGGCCAGTTTTAGGTTTGAGCAATTCCACCTCAAATACTAATGGGAAGTCCCTATATCAACAGACAGACATGCAAACACACACACGGACGGACGGACGGACGGACGGACGGACGGACGGACGGACGGACGGACGGACGGACGGACGGACGGACGGACGGACGGACGGACGGACGGACAGACAGACAGACAGACAGACAGACAGACAGACAGACAGACAGACAGACAGACAGACAGACAGACAGACAGACAGACAGACAGACAGACAGACAGACAGACAGACACACGAGACACACAGACACACACACACAACCCCCTAGCTTCCCTCAGGGCTGGAGGCTAGATTAGATTGCGGCGTGCAGAGAGCCTCTTACGCCCATGTCCAGCTCTATCTGGACAGATTGGAGGAGAGAGATGATCCATGCAGGTTGGGCCAGAATGTCTTTAGTGCTGTTGGCACAGTGCTATCAGTCGCCCGGAAGGGTCCTCTCTTATCCAGCACCCGTCTCAAAGCCTGCTGATTTCTCCCCTGTCTCAAACGAGTCCTGTTTGCATGAACACACCAGCCCATCCTTTGTTCCCGTTTGAATGGAAGCCGGTGTGTTGGGCATACAACGTCCCCTTAAAAATAGTCTCAAACAAAAAGGACACTTTGGAGTTTGACTGGGAAGATCTAAAACTGAGAAAGGCCATGTTCACTTCGTTCTCATCTATTCCAAGAAGATCATTCCATTTTCCAAAGAGAACCCAGTTTTAGCTGGGGATGTCTGAGTCAGCAGACGCTATCGTCCAATAATAGATATACAGTTGAAGTCGGAGTTACATACACCTTAGCCAAATACATTTAAACTCAGTTTTTCCCAATTCCTGACATTTATTCCAAGTAAAAATCCCCTGTCTTACGTCAGTTAGGATCACCACTTTATTTAGAATGTGAAATGTCAGAATAATAGTAGAGAGAATGATTTATTTCAGCTTTTATTTGTTTCATCACATTCCCAGTGGGTCAGAAGTTTAATCGACTCAATTAGTATTTGGTAGCATTGTCTTTAATTGTTTAACTTTGTTCAAACGTCTCGGGTAGCCTTACAAGCTTCCCACAATAATTGGTGAATTTTGGCCCATTCCTCCTGACAGAGCTGGTGTAATGAGTCAGGTTTGTAGGCCTTGCTCGCACACGCTTTTTTTGAGGTCGGGCTTTGTGATGGCCACTCCAATACCTTGACTTTGTTGTCCTTAGCATTTTGCCACAACTTTGGAAGTATACTTGGGGTCATTGTCCATTTGAAAGACCCATTTGCGACCAAGCTTTAACTTCCTGACTGATGTCTTGAGATGTTGCTTCAATATATCCACATAATTTCCCTTCCTCATGATGCCATTTATTTTGTGAAGTGCACCAGTCCCTCCTGCAGCAAAGCACCCCCACAACATGATGCTGCCACCCCCGTGCTTCAGGGTTGGGATGGTGTTCTTCGGCTTGCAAGCCTCCCCCTTTTTCCTCCAAACATAACGATGGTCATAATGGCCAAACAGTTATATTTTTGTTTCATCAGACCAGAGGATAATTCTCCAAAAAGTTCCCATGTGCAGTTGCAAACTGTAGTCTGGCTTTTTTATGGTGGTTTTGGAGCAGTGGCTTCTTCCTTGCTGAGCGGCCATTCAGGTTATGTCGATATAGGACTCGTTTTACTGTGGATATAGATACTTTTGTACCTGTTTCCTCCAGCATCTTCACAAGGTCCTCTGCTGTTGTTCTGGGATTGATTTGCATTTTTCGCACCGAAGTACGTTCATCTCTAGGAGACAGAACGCGTCTCCTTCCTGAGCGGTATGACGGCTGCGTGGTCCCATGGTGTTTATACTTGCGTACTGTTCTTTGAACAGATGAACGTGGTACCTTCAGGCGTTTGGAAATTGCTCCCAAGGATGAACCAGACTTGTGGAGGTCTACAATTTTTTTCTGAGGTCTTGGCTGATTTCTTTCGATTTTCCCATGATGTCAAGCAAAGAGGCACTGGGTTTGAAGGTAGGCCTTGAAATACACAGRTACACCTCCAATTGATTGAAATTATGTCAATTTTCCTATCAGAAGCTTCTTAAGCCATGACATCATTTTCTGGAATTTTCCAAGCTGTTTAAAGGSAAAGTCAACTTAGTGTATGTAAACTTCTGACCCACTGGAATTGTGATACAGTGAATTGTAAGTTAAATAATCTGTCTGTAAACAATTGTTGGAAAAATTACTTGTGTCATGCAAAACGCAACTTTAAAGAGCGGGACTGTGGGTTTAGGTTTAAGACCGCACTCTCACAGACAAACTGTGCGAAGAGAACATGTTCTATTTAGGCTTGTACCTCGTTTGGGGAGGTATTGTCTGGGATCGAGGGAGGGGGGGTTGAATTGTTCAGTTCTAATGTTGTCATTCTGTCTTTTTAGTTTWTTTTTCTGTACTTTTTCCAAACATCTACCACCGTACATTATTACTATGAGACAAGTTATTCTGGGGTTTTTGGGCGATCATTGCTTTTCCATTCTATGCTTTAATGACAGGGTTGTATAACGGGAATGCCCAAAGGGGCCGAAATAATGCGATCAAGTACATTTCGTGGAACATCAAAGGGGTTAATAACCCGGTGAAGCGTAAGAGGGTGTTGACACACTTAAAGGGTTTGAATGCAAATGTTGCATTTCTACAAGAGACTCACTTGAGGACTGGTGAGCATTTTAGGATGCGTAGGGACTGGGTTGGTCAAGTGTTCCACTCTAACTTTCATAGTAAAACAAGAGGTGCTGCCATTTTGGTTGATAAAGCTACTCCCTTTGTAGCATCTGAGGTTATTGCTGATCCTAAGGGACGATACRTCATAGTAACAGGTAAACTGTTTTCTACCCCTCTTGTTTTGGCTAGTGTTTATGCTCCCAATTGGGATGACACAAGTTTAATTTCTTCCTTTTTGTCTGCTATACCCAATTTAGATTCTCATTTGTTGATTTTAGGGGGGGATTTCAACTGTAAAATGTCCCCAGTTCTTGACAAGTCCTCACRAAGAACTACAGGCCCATCTAAATGTGACCTACTCATTCAATYTTTTCTTCAGAAATATGCTATGTTTGAGGCCTGGTGTTTCCTACATCCTACAGATAGACAGTATTCTCATGTTCATCAAACATACTCCCGCATTGATTACTTATTTTTGGACAAAAAACCTCTGCCTAACCTTCGGCAGTGTACTTACAAGAGTATTGTTATTTCTGACCATTCACCATTAGTGCTTGAACTAGAGTTTACCCAGCGACCTCCTATGTGTTATCAATGGCGTCTTAACCCCATTTTACTCTCAGATAAGGAGTTTGTCAATTTCATTTCTTCTGAAATCACCTTATTCCTAGAAACTAATTCAACACCAGGTATGTCCTGCTCTACCATATGGGAGTCTCTCAAAGCATACCTACGTGGCCAAATTATTTCTTAYACAGCCAACCAAAACAGAGTTCGCTCTCAGCGACTTCGGGACCTGAGCGARTCCATAGCCACATTGGATGAGAAGTATGCTACGGWTCCTTCCTCTGATCTGCATAAAGAGCGCCAACTACTCCAATCTGAATTTGATGAGCTTTCTACCAGGCAAGCTGAACAGTTACTCTTGYGAGCTCGGTACAGAGTGTATGAACAAGGCGACAAGGCCAGTAAACTCCTTGCACATCAGATCCGTAAATCTGAGGCCTCACGTTTAATCCCACAAATAAGGACCCCGTCTGGTGCCACCACAGTTATACATAAAGAGATCAATGATCAATTCAAACAATTTGACTCTGCGCTATACACCTCTGAATCCCCTCAAGACCCTTTGCTGATTGATTGATTCTTTAATGGCTTGAATATGCCTTCAATTGATACAGACTCCCATGACTGTCTAGAAGAAGAATTTACACCTGAGGAGATTGCAACAGCAGTGTCCGCAATGAAAAGTGGTAAATCACCGAGTCCGGACGGTTTTCCAACCGAATTTAACAGGACGTTTTMTGGTCTGCTTTGCCCATTCTTGTCTCGACTATTTGCAGAGTGCCTTAATACCTCAAAGCTACCGCCTAGTCTTTATCAGGCTTCAATTTCATTACTATTAAAGAAAAACAAAGACCCCCTGGAATGTGGATCCTATCGCCCAATCTCGCTTTTAAACTGTGGTTACAAAATCCTAGCCAAGCTTTTAGCCATCTGTATGCAAGGCTCGCGGCACCAAGTAATACACTCTGACCAGACTGGCTTTGTGAGAAATAGGCATTTGTTTTTCAATATTAGGCGCCTTATGAATATACTGTACTCCCCAGCGTCGGAGGACCCGGAGGTGKTGGTCTCACTTGATGCGGGAAAAGCGTTTGACCGCGTTGAGTGGGATTACCTAACAGCTGCCCTTTATAGATTTGGCTTTGGCCCCAAATTCATTGCGTGGATAAAGATTCTTTATTTTTCCCCCATGGCTTCGGTACGGACTAACAACTTGTCCTCTGACTATTTTCCCTTGCACCGCGGATCCAGACAGGGTTGTCCACTCTCCCCCTTGTTGTTTGCTTTGGCAATCGAGCCTCTCGCCATTGCACTACGCTCTAATGATGCCATTCAAGGAATAATCAGGACGGGCTTAGAGCAGAAAGTCTCGCTATATGCGGACGACCTCCTTTTGTTTATCTCTAACCCTGATACCTCATTGCCACGTGCCTTATCTGTTCTTAAAAAGTTTGGATCAATCTCAGGGTACAAGCTGAATCTAGGCAAGAGTGAGATTTTTCCTGTAAACAAGGCTGCTTTAAAGTGCTCTTTTACAAGTTCTCAGTTTAGGATTGTCCGGGATCAATTCACCTACTTGGGAGTTAAAGCGACAAGGAAATATTCAAATTTGTTTCAGGAAAACTTTGTTGCTCTAGCAGACAGTTTAAAACAATCTTTTACTTTTTGGAATTCGCTACCTCTTTCTCTTATCGGAAGGATTAATGTCATTAAAATGAGTGTGTTGCGCAAATTTTTTGATTTATTTCAATGTTTACCCATTTATATTCCAAAATCTTTTTTTTATTTCACTGGATCAAACATTCATGCATTTTATTTGGGATKGCAAGGGACCACGGATTGGTAGAAAACATTTACAGAAGCCTAAGTCATTGGGGGGTTTAGCTCTACCAAGTTTTCAGATATTCTATTGGGCTGCAAATTTCAGAGCCCTTCTGTACTGGCTGCAGACTGATCCTACTGGCCCTAGACCACTCTGGGTCCAGATGGAGTCTGAATCGTGTAAACCTGCTGCACTTTCTTCTGTGTTGTGCTCGTCTCTCCCAGTGTCCCTAGGCAAAAGGTGTGTCAACCCAATTGTAAAGCAGTCTCTTAAAATTTGGAATCAGTTCCGTTTAGCCTTTAGCCTCCGAGGCTTTTCTCTATCAGGCCCAATCAATCAGAACATTTTATTTCCTCCATCTTTGAATGATGGGGCTTTTGGCATCTGGCACTCACTAGGCCTCTCCTCACTAGCCCAATTATTCTTTGATGATACATTTGCCTYWTTTGCTCAGCTACAGGAAAAGTTCAACCTCCCCCAATCCCACTATCTCCAGACTAGGAACTTTGTCAGAGCTAACACACCTGAATTTCCCCATAGGCCTGCGAATACAGGTATAGAGATCATCTTGGAGCTGAACAAGCTTCCTAGGGGCGCAATTTCAKATGTATATGCAATCCTTCATGACTTACAGAACCCTTCTGTGGTGCCTTTAAAGACTCGATGGGAAAAGGATTTGKGGGAGGAACTTGGGGAAGACACCTGGGAATCTGTGCTGCACAGGGTGCATTCGTCCTCTTTTAGCACTAGACACAGCCTCATTCAATTCAAGGTGGTTCACCGTATCCACTGGTCTGGGGCCARACTTGGAAGAATATTCTCTGATTTTGATCCTACCTGTGTCAGATGTAAAAYGGAACCAGCCACACTGTTGCATATGTTTTGGGGCTGTCATAAACTGTCAGGTTTCTGGGAATTAATATTTAAATGTTTCTCTGATATATATGACACTGTTATAGATCCGTCTCCCCTTACAGCCCTTTTTGGAGTACTGCCCATAGGTACCCCCCTGTCAAGAATCCAGTTGGACACTGTTGCTTATACAAATCTTTTAGCTAGACGGCTAATACTACAGAACTGGAAGATGGCAGTTGTGCTCTCTGAAACTAGAAAAAAATTCATTAAATTCACGTGGGAACCCCAAACTGTTTAATGAGGCTTGAGCTCCATTCCGTTCTTACTTTAAACAGTCCATCCTCTGATGGCATTCCTATTAAAACCAAAATAAGTCTGTATTTGACTCCCCTGTGACTTAAGGGTTGGATGAGCATTTCTTTGTGTTTTTTCTCTCCTCATTTTTGTTCACGCCTACATAAAATGATTATTATTCTTTATTTTAATTTTAAAGCATTGTAAACTTTTTATGTTTGGTCCAGTGGATGGTCGGTCTGTGGCCTTGACTGTCTGTGAGTGGTTGCATTTCTCCACCCCATCCCTTGACTGTTTACAGGAACAATGGTGAGGTGTTTGCTCTGTCCCTGTACTATAGATTGCCCTTTAACCTTTGTAGCCTTCTGCCTGGTGTGTTTAACTTGTCTAAAGTATGGTATCTTTAAAGCAATTTTTTTTTAAATGTATTATTTGTATTTTTTCTAGTTGAGTATATTATTTATATTGCTTTGTGTTGTCTTGTCTGTGTGTGTGTGTGTAAAACGTAATAAACAGAGTTTTCAAAACAAAAAAACAAGTGCATGATGATGGATGACTAACTTAGAAACAACAGATTCTTCTTAAATGCAGCTATACTGGGGAGATGGGCCACTACTATGTACGTAGAATTTGTATCTATGTTGGTCAGAACAATGGCCAGTAAAACAGTGAAGTATTGAACTCTATGAAACAACTTGAGCAGAGTAGACTGATTGTTTCCAGTCTGAACTGAGCTGTACTGGCCATACAGGCATCTGCACTACTTCAAAGCAAAGTTGTCCATAATGGACTCTCATGAGGGTTAATGCGATTAACTTCGATGCAGATTCGAGATTTACAGCCATATCCGGACGAACTGATACACAGATGAGAACGTGAACCTAAAACGGCGGGTTAACATTCAAACACTCTCCAACTTGGAGAAATATTTTGGTCTTTTTCCAGCACATCATATAAATATGATGACGTTTTTTGGGGTGTTTTGTGACTTCATTGTTTTGATGAAGGCCTCCCTATAGGCTCTGAAGAAAGCAAAGGACGTTCGGAGAGCTAGTTTAAATCACATCCAGTGAACCACAGAGACACACAGTGCTGCAGGTGCCTCTCTAGCCACTAAAGCCAGATCCTCCAGTCTTAGGGCTTGGGTGTAGTCTCTCTCTGCTCTCTCTTCAGACTTTGGGGGCAGGTCCAGTCCAATATCACACAGTCTCTGGCAGCCGCCTCTCTCCCTACCACCCCATCCATCTTATTAATTGGGTCTTTGAGCATAGCCGGAACCATCCGGAGCCAAGGTCCAGAGGTTCTCCACACCATGGTCCAATGACACCCAGGATGTCGGAACTGGACAGTGGTCGTTAAGGTTCTGCATAGGACTCCCTATAAGGAGTTGGACTAACTGTGCCATTCACATTGCTTAGAGGAGCAGGTGTTCAGCCTTGCAGCTTCACCCAGAGGGTTCTGATATGGTATACTCATGTCATCATTGGCATGTCATCAATAAAAAAAAAAGTTATTGGAGAATTGTTTGAATGGGCCAACCTGATGTCAGCTTTGGCCTTCCTSATATTTCCGCACAAGGCGGGGGCTCGGGTGAGTGATGTGACAGGAAGCTGTCACTCACTTGTGGCTTCCATTAGGCCACATCACATAGACATGGTAGGATTTGAGTTTTTCATTCAAACCACCATGGATTCCCTCAGGCTGCTGTTCCCATGTGTTTCTCCACCAAAAAAACGCTTACAGATTTCTCTCATCAAAACTGAAGAGATACAGCAAACCTCCCTACCAGAGAGATCTGAAAATAAAACTTGACTCCGAAGGAGTAGCGGTAATTTTGATGACAAGCGCCTTGATGACAAGCGCACACTCCAGGCAAAAGGAACACAACGTGTTGTACACAGCTGATAAATGGGTATGGTCTGTTGGTTGGGATAAGAACGGATCAGTCAAAATAACAATTACAGTGCTAAACTCACATCCCATGGTAAAATGAGCCACAGTGGCCAAACTAAGCTGAGGAAACGACTGAAAAATGTGTTGCCAAACAACCCAGGGGTTTGTGGAATGAGGCAGAGCCAACATGATGGGGTGGCTGAACATAAGCAGCRGGCAGGAAATGTACCTCCGCTGCCAACGGTGTCAAAACCTTCCAACACTCACATGCTCCACTCTGGGCTGCTAAAGGAGATCTGAGGTAGACGCGTAGTCATTCCCCTTTCAGCAATACAATTATTTCAGATCAATGCAGATGAAGGATAGTAGACAATGTAAGGAGCTTGTTGAAGCCACTTAAGACAACTGAGATGTATCTCTCACGGACTCAGCAGGAGTCAGTATGATAGAGGGGGTGACGAAGGCGAGACGCGGTGGCCATGCCCCTGCCACCAGACAGTCTGGAGGGTGGCCCTGGCGCGAGTCAGACAAGGGCACTGCCAGGATGCTGTTAAGTTACAGAACCACAATGATAAGCCCTGTTTAGAGAAAAGAGACTCAGGATCTACCCGCAGCCAGTAATTATAGTACAGCCGGTACTATTTATAAACACAGAGGTCCTATTTTTTGCCCCGGAGGCAGACTGGTGTGGAGATGGGAGATGCTACATTAGTTTCCTCTCCTTCTGGTCGTCAGGGAGTGCAGCATGTACATGCAATGCTTTTAAAGGCCACAGTCATTGCTGCTATCGCAGAGTTACTCGAAATCCAAACAGGAGAAAGCTAAAGTGACAGAGGCTTGTAAGGCTACGTAGCTGTTGAAAGGAAAATGAAACAGGCACTTTGTAACGATATGGACTTCCGCTGGTTGGGTGACGGCTGCAGCCTTACAAGATTACATGTCACACACTAGGTAATAGTGGGAGGTGGACAGGCTCAGGAAGGTGGCCCCTGGTCATCTAGTAGGTGGAATGCACATACCATCTCTGCGTTAGAAGACCCCCATGACAGGTCAGCCAACAGAGCCAGCTCCAGCACTCCTGTCCCAGCGTAGCCCCTGACCGCCAGTGCCTTGCAAAAATATTCATCCCCCTTGGCGTTTTTCCTATTTTGTAGCTTTACAACCTGTAATTTAAATTGATTTTTATTTGGATTTCATGTAATGGACATACACAAAATAGTCCACATTTGTAAAGTGAAAAAAAAAAAAAGTGGTACGTGCATATGTATTCACCCCCTTTGCTAGGAACACCCTAAATAAGATATAGTGCAACCAATTACCTTCAGAAGTCACATCATTAGTTAAATAAAGTCCACCTGTGTGCAATCTAATTGTCACATGATCTCAGTATATATATGCCTGTTCTGAAAGGCCACAGAGGCTGCAACACCACTAAGCAAGGGGCACCACCAAGCAAGCGGCACTATGAAGACCAAGGAGCTCTCCAAACAGGTCAGGGACAAAGTTGTGGAGAAATACAGATCAGAGTTGGGTTATAAAAAAATATCTGAAACTTTGAACATCCCACAAAGAACCATTAAATCCATTATTAAAAAATGGAAAGAATATGGCACCACAACAAACCTGCCAAAAGAGGGCCGCCCACCAAAACTCACAAACCAGGCAAAGAGAGCATTAAATCAGAGGCAACAAAGAGACCAAAGATAACCCTGAAGGAGCTGCAAAGCTCCATAGCGGAGATTGGAGTAAGCCGTACACTCTACAGAGCTGGGCTTTACGGAAGAGTGGCCAGAAAAAAACAAGCTAACATGTTTTGTGTTCGCCAAAAGGCATGTGGGAGACTCCCCAAACATATGGAAGAAGGTACTCTGGTCAGATGAGACTAAAATTGAGCTTTTTGGCCATCAACGAAAACGCTTTGTCTGGCGCAAACCCAACACTCATCACCCCGAGAACACCATACATACATCCGAGAACACCATGGCAGCATCATGCTGTGGGGATGTTTTTCATCGTCAGGGACTGGGAAACTGGTCAGAATTGAAGGAATGATGGACGGAGCTAAATACAGGGAAATTCTTGAGGGAAATCTGTTTCAGTCTTCCAGAGATTTGAGACTGGGACGGAGGTTCACCTTCCAGCAGGACAATGACCCTAAGCATACTGCTAAAGCAACACTTGAGTGGTTTAAGGGGAAACATTTAAATGTCTTGGAATGGTTAAGTCAAAGCCCATACCTCAATCCAATTGAGAATCTGTGGTATGACTTAAAGATTGCTGTACACCAGCGGAACCCATCCAACTTGAAGGAGCTGGAGCAGTTTTGCCTTGAAGAATGGGCAAAAATCCCAGCGGCTAGATGTGCCAAGCTTATAGAGACATACCCCAAGAAACTTGCAGCTGTAATTGCTGCAAAAGGTGGCTCTACAAAGTATTGACTTTGGGGGGGTGAATAGTTTGTTTGTTTCACAAGAAAAAATATTTTGCATCTTCAAAGTGGTAGGCTTGTTGTGTAAATCAAATGATAACAACCCCCCAAAAATCCCTTTTAATTCCAGGTTGTAAGGCAACAAAATAGGAAAAATGCCAAGGGGGATGAATACTTACGCAATCCACTGTATCAACGGCTTGGACAGCATCAGCCGGGAGGGATCCCGGAGAAGGACACGCCACACACACCCTGAGTGAGGCATGAAAGAAAAACACTCACTAAACAAGGTTGCAACAAAACTTCCTGCACAAACATACGCCCACAACAAGGAAGGACCTTGGCATTTAAAAAAAAATACACAACCTTGAGAAAGACTGGTATTAAAGATTAGGGATGATATATTGTATGAAAGACAAACCCCTGATGCATGTACATACAGAGGGGTCAATAATGACAAACAGATGCATTGAAAGGTTGTGTGTTATCAGTCATCACTGATAGCATGTGAGGCTGATGTAAAGCCGGATACGTTTTTTATTTAGATGCACGTAGCATAGGAGCAGGACTTTTGGAAACGTCTTGCTCCAATCTCACAGAGGCAGTGTGATGGACCAGCTCTTTCAGATTGTAACCAGCACCGAAATTCCATCCTGGAAGAGACCACAAAATGACAAAGTATAGCAGCTGGCAACTGAAGAGGAAGGGAAAATGACGAGGATAGTTTTTTATTTATTTAAGAGGCAGGGCCGCAAAACAGAACTGGAAGGAGGAACTCTGGCTTGCTGGCACACAAATGGTTTTCTGCTCTTGGAGTGGGCTCAGTCTGTCTTTACTGCACAATGCTCTCATTAAATGGTAGAATAACGCACCCTGACCTAAGCCCCTTCCGTTGGATTAATTTGGTAATTACAACATTACCCATGAGCCCTACAAACACTATGTCACAGACGCTGAGGAGGAGGGCTGTGAAACAGTGTGGCCTCTTTCTTTCTGACTGTAATGAGATTAAGGATGAGAAAAGCAATACCACCATCTGTACAAGGCTGTATCTGTGTGATTATGTCTTGGAGCCTCCTGGGTTTGAATGAAGCTGAATGATGACATATTGTAAAAGGACTACATCTCAGGAGACATACGGTAATATTACTGTTTTTAAAACTGATTAGAACACCTTATTGTGACTTCATGGTGAGTTTAAAGGCCGAATCAGAGAAACAAGCTGGAATCAATGTTCAAATTGAGCACACAGGTCTATTTGGTTGTTTTAAAAAGCACTTACAAATACATGTATTACTGATATAAATGGAAAACCTGTGAGAAAGTTGAAGATACATGGCCATATCTCATGGCCCCACTCAACTACACTTTATCATACAGTACCAGTCAAAAGTTTGGCCTACTCATTCAAGGGTTTTCTTTATTTTTTACTATTTTCTACATTGTAGAATAATAGTGAAGACATTAAAACTATGAAATAACACATATGGAATCATGTAGTAACCAAAAAAGTGTTAAACAAATCAAAATAGATTTTATTGAGATTCTTTAAAGTAGTCATCCTTTGCCTTCATGAGAGCTTTGCACACTCTTGACATTCTCTCAACCAGCTTCATGAGGTAGTCACTTGGAATGCATTTCAATTAACAGGTGTGCCTTGTTAAAAGTTAATTTGTGGAATTTCTTTCCTTCTTAATGCGTTTGAGCCAATCAGTTATGTTGTGACAAGGTAGGGGTGGTATACAGAAGATAGCCCTGTTTGGTAAAAGACCAAGTCCATATTATGGCAAGAACAGCTCAAATAAGAAAAGAGAAACGACAGTCCATCATTACATGAAGGTCAGTCAATCTGAAAAATTAAGAACTTTGAAAGTTTCTTCAAGTGCAGTCGCAAAAACCATCAAGCGCTATGACGAAACTGGCTCTCATGAGGACCACCACGGGAAAGGAAGACCCAGAGTTCTCTGCTGCAGAGAATAAGTTCAGAATTAACTACACCTCAAATTGCTGCCCAAATAAATGCTTCACAGAGTCCAAGTAACAGACACATCTCAACTGTTCAGAGGAGACTTCATGAATTAGGTCTTCATGGATGAATTGCTGCAAAGAAACAACAACTAAAGGACACCAATAAGAAGAAAAGACTTGCTTGGGCCAAGAAACACGAGCAATGGACATTAGACCGGTGGAAATCAGGCCTTTGTTCTGATGAGTCCAAATTTGAGATTTTTGGTTCCAACCGCCTTGTCTTTGTCATACGTAGAGTAGGTGAACTGAAGATCTCCGCATGTGTAGTTCCCACCATGAAGCATGGAGGAGGAGGTGTGATGGTTCTTTGCTGGTGACGCCGACTGTGATTTATTTAGAATTCAAGGCACACTTAACCAGCATGGCTGCCACAGCATTCTGCAGCGATACGCCATCCCATCTGGTTTGCAATTAGTGGGACTATCATTTGTATTTCAACAGGACAATGACCCAAAACACACCTACAGGCTGTGTAAGGGCTATTTGACCAAGGAGAGTGATGGAGTGCTGCATCAGATGACCTGGAATCCAAAATCACCAAACCTCAACCCAATCATTGGAATGAGTTGGACTGCAGAGTGAAGGAAAAGCAGCCAATAAGTGCTCATCACATGTGGGAACTCCTTCAAGACTGTTGGAAATACATTGCTCATGAAGCTGGTTGAGAGAATGCCAAGAGTGTGCAAAGCTGTCATCAAGGCAAAGGGTGGCTACTTTGAAAAATCTCAAATATAAATATATTTTGATTTGTTTAACACTTTTTTGGTTACTACGTGATTCCATATGTGTTGTGTCATAGTTTGTCTTCACTATTATTCTACAATGTAGAAAACAGTAAAAATAAAGAAAACCCACTGAATGAGTAGGTGTGTCCAAACTTTTGACTGGTACTGTATGTTCTCTACTATGGGGATAATAAGGCCTCATTGAAAGTGCTACAAAAGTGACCGTAGCAGTTATTTAAACTGTTTGCAAACCTTCAGATTCCCCCATCCCCTTACCACAAAAACATAGAAATACTATTTCCCCAAAAACATTTTTGCCTTTAATATTTTTTTTTAAAATAGCCACTCTACCATAATGGTCTGATTGGTTGAGTGATGCAGAGATGGTTGTCCTTCTGGAAGGACAACTGGTTCCATCTGGTTCTTGGTCACCTCCCTGACCAAGGCCCTTCTCCCCCGATTGCTCAGTTTGGCCGGGTGGTTCTAGTTAGTCTTGGTGGTTCCAAACATCTTCCATTTAAGAAGATCCAGGATGAATATGTATGAACTTTCCAATTTGTAAGTCGCTCTGGATAAGAGCGTCTGCTAAATGACTTAAATGTAAATGTAAATGTAAGAATGATGATGGTGTTCTTGATGACCTTCAATGTTGCGGAATTGTTTTGGTACCCTTCCCCAGATCTGTGTCTCGACACATTCCTGTCTCAGAGCTCTATGGACAATTCCTTCAACCTCATGGCTTGGTTTTTGCTCTGACATGCACTGTCAACTGTTAGACCTTATATAGACAGGTGTGTGCCTTTCCAAATCATGTCCAATCAAATTAATTCACCACAGGTGGACTCCAGGTTGTGGAAACACCATTGGAAACAGGATGAGGATGATCAATGGAAACAGGATGCACCTGAGCTCAATTTTGAATCTCATAGCAAAGGGTTTGAATACTTAAATCTTTTTTTTTTTTTTTTTAACAAATTTGTATGTATATATATACAGTGGGGAGAACAAGTATTTGATACACTGCCGATTTTGCAGGTTTTCCTACTTACAAAGCATGTAGAGGTCTGTAATTTTTATCATAGGTACACTTCAACTGTGAGAGACGGAATCTAAAACAAAAATCGAGAAAATCACATTGTATGATTTTTAAGTAATTAATTTGCATTTTATTGCATGACATAAGTATTTGATACATCAGAAAAGCAGAACTTAATATTTGGTACAGAAACCTTTGTTTGCAATTACAGAGTTCATACGTTTCCTGTAGTTCTTGACCAGGTTTGCACACACTGCAGCAGGGATTTTGGCCCACTCCTCCATACAGACCTTCTCCAGATCCTTCAGGTTTCGGGGCTGTCGCTGGGCAATACGGACTTTCAGCTCCCTCCAAAGAGGTGTATATATACATACATTTGTAAACACTTCAAAAACCTGTTTTTGCTTTGTCATTATGGGATTTTGTGTGTAGACTGATGAGGAAAACTGTTCATTTAATCCATTTCAGAATAAGGTTGTAACGCAACAAAATGTGGAAAAAGTGAAGAGGTCAGAATACTTTCCGAATGCGCTGTAATTACTCATAATTTCGTGGAAAGTACTGAAACAATTCTCCCAAAATGGAGATTTTACAAAAATGGCTTCCTTATTTTTACAAAATGGCTTCCTTATGGCTGTGTAATTTTGGGGTGGCAGGTAGTCTAGTGGTTAGAGCATTGGGCCAGTAATCGAGAAGTTGCTAGATCGAATCCTTAAGCTGACAAGGTAAAAATCTGTCGTTCTGCCCCTGAACAAGGCAGTTAACCCTAATCCTAGGCTGTCATTGTAAATAAGAATTTGTTCTTAATTAACTGACTTGCCTAGTTAAATAAAGGATCAATTAAATAGTTTGTGTACATGTCTAGCTGTCGTCTCCACAAGTAGAGGGATTACTAATCATATCTGTGGTCAGCAATGAAGGAATCCCAGTGCACTTTGCCAGATATGTCCTTTACACTGGTCAAAGGTAACCCATTTACCCACACACGGTTTTCAGTTCAGTGTTGAAAGCGAGCAACATTTAGCAGCCTGCATTTGGCCGGGATCCAGCTTTGAAGTGTAGAATCATTCAAGTAAAGCCTTTCGGGACAATGCTACACTCTTAGAGGGGGAGAGTTGATCCAGGTCGAACAAATGATTTCAATTGAAGGAGTTAATTTGGAAGGGGAGAGATATTATGAAGTGGGTATAATTCTCGCCCCCTGGTTGACATAGTGCAGAGCTCTGGAAGCTGTGAGCATACATACGTTAATAAAGGCAGCGCAGAGGGCTGCCACGGCTGGCTCTCAGGACCCTGGTGAAGCCCATCTTCCGGATGTTGTTAAATGAGGGCTAATTAGGCAGTGTGAGAGGGGGATAAGGAGGAGGAGGAACGGAGGATGTGTTTCCCACTCTAATCTTCTAGTGCCTGCAGTCAGCCCGGCGAAACGCTTCAAAGACTGTTTGATCTCTCGCCTCAGCTGATTGAGCCCCTGTGTTTCTTTCTACATGCATAATTAAGAATCTAAATAATTGGTGACTGGTATAGTGTGTTATAGGGAGCCTACCCCCATAATTATATTCTGATGAAATTAAAAGGATATCACGTTGAAGGTGTGATTATCAACACCTTGCTTGGGAGGAATAAGATATATATAGTTGAAGTCGGAAGTTTACATACACTTAGGTTGGAGTCATTATAACTCGTTTTTCAACCACTCCACAAATGTCTTGTTAACAAACTATAGTTTTGGCAAGTCGGTAGGACATCTACTTTGTGCATGACACAAGTCATTTTTCCAACAATTGTGTACAGACAGATTATTTAACTTATAATTCACTGTATCACAATTCCAGTGGGTCAGAAGTTTACATACACTAAGTTGACTGTGCCTTTAAACAGCTTGGAAAATTCCAGAAAATGATGTCATTGCTTTAGAAGCTTCTGATAGGCTAATTGACATAATTTGAGTCAATTGGAGTTGTACCTGTGGATGTATTTCAAGGCCTACCTTCAAACGCAGTGCCTCTGCTTTACATCATGGGAAAATCAAAAGAAATCAGCCAAGACCTCAGAAATACAATTGTAGACCTCCACAAGTCTGGTTCATCCTTGGGAGCAATTTCCAAACGCCTGAAGGTACCACGGTCATCTGTACAAACAATAGTACGCAAGTATGAACACCATGGGATCACGCAGCCGTCATACTGCTCAAGAAGGAGACGCGTTCTGTCTCCTAGAGAAGAACGTACTTTGATGCGAAAAGTGCAAATCAATCCCAGAACAACAGCAAAGGACCTTGTGAAGATGCTGGAGGGAACAGATACAAAGGTATCTCATATGCCACAGTAAAACAAGTCCTATATCGACATAACCTGAAAGGCCGCTCAGCAAGGAAGAAGCCACTGCTCCAAAAACACATAAAAAAGCCAGACTACGGTTTCCAATGCACATGGGTACAAAGATCGTACTTTTGGTGAAATGTCCTCTGGTCTGATGAAACAAAAATAGAACTGTTTGGCCATTATGACCATCGTTATGTTTGAGGAAAAGGGGGGGGACTTGCAAGCCGAAGAACACCATCCCAACCGTGAAGCACGGGGGTGGCAGCATCATGTTGTGGGGGTGCTTTGCTGCGGAGGGACTGGTGCACTTCACAAAATAGATGGCATCATGAGGGAGGAAAATTATGTGGATATATTGAAGCAACATCTCAAGACATCAGTCAGGAAGTTAAAGCTTGTCGCAAATGGGTCTTCCAAATGACAATGACCCCAAGCATACTTCCAAAGTTGTGGCAAAATGGCTTAAGGACAACAAAGTCAAGGTATTGGAGTGGCCATCACAAAGCCCTGACCTCACCCAACTTATTGTGGGAAGCTTGTGGAAGGCTACCTGAAACGTTTGACCAAAGTTAAACAATTTAAAGGCAATGCTACCAAATACTAATTGAGTGTATGTAAACTTCTGACCCACTGGGAATGTGAATGAAAACAATAAAAGCTAAAGTAATCATTATCTCTACTATTATTCTGACATTTCACATTCTTAAAATAAGTGGTGATCCTGACTGACCTAACACAGGAAATTTTCCTAGGATTAAATGTCAGGAATTGTGAAAAACTGAGTATAAATGTATTTGGCTAAGGTGATGTAAATTCCGACTTCAACTGTATATCAAAACCGGAATTATTATTCTGTTGTCAATGACAGTCCTACCCCCCCCCCCCACACCCCCAAGGGGTTTAAATTCAAATTAAATCAAACGTTATTTTGTACAACGCGCCGAACACAACAGGTGTAGAACTTAGCGTGAAATGCTTACTTACAAGCCCTTAATCAACAATGCAGTTCAAGAAATAGAGTTAAGAAAATATTTACTAAATAAACTCAAGTAAAAAATTATCAAAAGTAACACAATAAAATAACAACGAGGCTATATACAGGGGGTACCGGTACCGAGTCAATGTGCGGGGGTACAGGTTAGTCTATGTAATTTGTACATATAGGTAGGGGTAAAGTGACTATGCATAGAAAATAAACAGCGAGTAGCAGCAGTCTAAAAACAAATGGAGGGAGGGGGGTCAATGTAAAGAGTCCGGGTGGCCATTTGAATAATTGTTCAGCAGTCTTATGGCTTGGGGGTAGAAGCTGTTAAGGAGCCTTTTGGTCCTATACTTGGCGCCCGGGTACCGCTTGCTGTGCGGAAGCAGAGAGAACAGTCTATGACTTGGGTGACTGGAGTCTTTGACAATTCTTTGGGCTTTCCTCTGACACCACCTAGTATATACTGTAGGTCCTGGATGGCAGGAAGCTTGGTTCCAGTGATGTACTGGGCCATACACACTACCCTCTGTAGCGCCTTAGGGTCAGATGCCGAGCAGTTGCCATACCAGGTGATGATGCATCCGGTCAGGATGCTCTCGATGCAGCTGTAGAACTTTTTGAGGATATGGGGACCCATACCAAATCTTTTCAGTATCCTGAGGGAGAAAAGGTGTTGTGGTGCCCTCTTCACGACTGTCTTGGTGTGTTTGGACCATGACAGTTCATTAGTGATGTGGACAATTGGAGAGTGACCATTGCCTCCCTGCTAATTTGCTGTCTACTGTTCTGTATGTCTGGGATAGAGTGATGCTGTCTACTGTTCTGTATGTCTGGAGGAGAGTGATGCTGTCTACTGTTTTGTATGTCTGGGAAAGAGTGATGCTGTCTACTGTTTTGTATGTCTGGGAAAGGGTGATGCTGTCTACTGTTTTGTATGTCTGGGAAAGGGTGATGCTGTCTACTGTTCTGTATTTCTGGAGGAGAGTGATGCTGTATACTGGTCTATATGTCTGGAGGAGAGCAATGCTGTCTACTGGTCTGTATGTCTGGGGTGGAGTGGTGAATGTCATGTTTTGTATGTATAACTGTAGGGGAGCTGTGGAAAGACAACACATCCTCATCATCAGGTGTTGTCATAGGCTGTGTTTACACAGGAAGCCCAATTATGATATTGTTGCCACTAATTGCCACTAAGGCAGAGTTCATCTCAGCCTATGCTTCCCTCCAGTCCCTCGACTTCTTGGCACTGACGGAAACATGGATTACCACAGATAACACTGCTACTCCTACTGCTCTTCGCCTCCCTACCTCTGAGGAAGTACAGTTCCCGCTCAGCCCAGTCAAAACTGTTCGCTGCTCTGGCACCCCAATGGTGAACAAACTCCCTCACGACGCCAGGTCAGCGGAGTCAATCACCACCTTCCGGAGACACCTGAAACCCCACCTCTTTAAGGAATACCTAGGATAGGATAAAGTAATCCTCTAAACCCCCCCCCCCCCCCTTAAAAGAGTTAGATGCACTATTGTAAAGTGGTTGTTCCACTGGATATCATAAGGTGAATGCACCAATTTGTAAGTCGCTCTGGATAAGAGCGTCTGCTAAATGACTTAAATGTAAATGTAAATGTAATTGGTCTTTTGAGCAATTAGATCAGTTACTGACCTGCTGACCCTCTGTCAGAATTAGTTGATCTCCTGTCTGTAGTCTCCTGTCTTGTCAGGGTCCAGGGTGTCTCACCGTTGCCATGGAGCACAGCTACAGTCCAGGTTGGTGTCGCTGTCGAAGGCCGTCAGCTCGTCCAGCAGTGTTATGGGCGGTCGATCGCCACGGTGACCACTGAACCCCTCCGCCATCACAGTCCACCACGGCCACTGCACAACAATCATAACCTCAACAGTGTAGCCAGCAGCATACCACCCTGCATCCCACTGCTGGCTTACTTTCTAAAGCTAAGCAGAGTTGGTTCTGGTTGGTCTGTGGAGGGAGACCAGATGCTGCTAGAAGTGGTGTTTGGAGGGGCAGTAGGAGGCCCCCTTCCTCTGGTCTAAAAAAATATCCCAATGCCTCAGGGTAGTGATTGGGGACATTGCT